>NW_014039771.1:12072-31547 GCF_001186125.1 Sphaeroforma arctica JP610 | reverse complement strand
TTACGGGCATCAATATGCGACGATAATGCCGCCTTTGATAGTAGGAGATATATCGCAAGATAAACATTGGATACCGTTCAAGATTAAAATGGGCAAAGGTCGTCCTGCCAAAAGGAGAACATCAAAGATACCTGTAAAGAAACAGCGGTTTTGTCTGATGTGCAAGGAGCTTGGGCTTATGGCCAAAACTTGTAGCAGAAAGACAACGGCGGCTGTACTGGCGATGTTGGGTAGAGTTCCAGAATAAGTGACTTAGTAACACAAGTAATACCTCTATATAATCTGTACTTAGTAAACCTGTACATACTACATAGTAAAACATCGATAAAATAAAATGGTCTATCATTTCATCAATACAACCTCGTTTGATTGAAGTGCTGTTTCTGGGCTTTATGCTTACGTAACCCTTGACCTCTTCATTCAATTACTTGCGGCCTATATACCATAGTATATTCCAGTCAATTTAAACATTTTCAAAAAAATCTGACCTTGAAACGTAATACCAGGAAAGCGTGGGGGGTACATACCTCTCTAGCCTCTCTAGAGCCGCTCTAGGCTATTTACGTATTTAGAACACATATTGTGTAATCATTTTTCAGTGATTTTTGTCTCTATTTAAAAAAAACAAAAACAAAAAACAATATGTACAACAATCCATAGCCTTCTAAATAGTAATTTGACAGGCTATGAACAATCGATTGTTGGTAATAAATTCGGTTGTAAATATCATGTACGTTATTCAAAATATTAATAGGAAGAAATCCCTCTCGCGGTACTGTTAACTGTAGTTCTGAGGCTTCTGCAATAACGAGCCAATAAGGAATGGTCAGATTACGGGACTAAATTTAAAATTTATTTTAACTCTGGAACTTTGGAAGTCAAAACTCGAAAGTCGAAACCCAAGTCGTCTTCCCGGCTCCGCTCTCGTCAATCCGTCCTTGATCAAAATAGACTCTCTGACAGTCTGACTCCCAAGATAGCAAAATCAACATACATACTGACGTCAGTTGGTATAAAAAAAAAGCTGTACTCATTGTACACTCATCAGTCATCAACTCATCACTCTTGTTAGTGCTTCGTCAATCGTACGGAGTCATAAACTCGCGTCACCGACTCACCGATCACAACAATAAATAATCGTGATGACCATCATTCATCGTCGCTATATAAACATTAAACCCGGGCCGTATACCTTGCTTCAATACAGTATTTGTACGTTTTTAAAAAGAAACTTTAGTAAAAAAATACTTAAAACCATCCAAGTCCATTTGAGTTTTCAGTTTTGACTCGTGAGTCTGCAAATACACCAATGATTACCTATTCCTTATATATGATAGGTCAAATACCTCTCTACCTCTCCAGCTCAGCTCCCGCTTCCTAATCAAATGGCTTGCAGTAGCCCCTGTTCTAGATGAGATCATGAACGAAATCGACTTTTAGGGTAACTACTAGGCCAGTCGTTTGGTCGGGCATTTCACAGCCTTTAACACCTGATATAGAGTTTGTATAACACCACAGAACAAAATAGCACTATAACAAATACAATATGTAGCCATGGATCGTAAATCCGACCGCAGATTATGGCTCACCCTCTATTGCAACAAATGTTGACAAAAACTCCACACCCCACTGTAGTCCCCAGTGGCCCTGTCTACAGAGTACAGACTACTACAGTCCACTCTCCAGTCTAGTCTGTCTCAGTCAGTCTGTGAGTCGTGAGTCCGTGTGGGCGGTGGGTGGGAGCCTTGGCCCGTAGGCCCGTGTGCCCTGAGGTCCTTACGACTGCCAAATCGTCGCAACTACCTAAAATCGATTTCGAGAGCAGTTTTGGGCTGACTAATAATATTCGGCTAATTTTTGGTGCGGACATTAGGTTTCACAATCCGGACTTTTTGAAGCGATGTATTGGCAATAACACCCGATCCCAATGGTGAAAATCTAAAAACTCGACGGGTTTGACCTCCCTTACTCAAGGCCTTTCGATACCAATGTCTAAGTCAAAATTTTATAGGTTATAAATTTTTCATCCTGTATATGCTAAGCCAAAAAAGTACATTTTACTTAGTGTCAACATTCGGGCCGGGCAAAAGTCTATTCTACCTAATATAAACAAATTTTGGAAACTCATTGGTTTTGGCATTAAATAATCAAGATCTGCCAAAAGCAACCACTCATTATAGAAAAAAAAATAGGAAATATTTAGGGGTGATAATCAGGATGAACGACCTGGTTCTCACTGCATCATATTTACAGCTATTTTTTTTTCATACATATTTTTTTTTGTTGATATTTCTTGAAAAATTAAGTTTTTATAAACAACTCCCAAATTAGTAAATATGACTAAGCTTATTTTCATTGGTTTCAACCAGGATCATTTCTCTCTTCGAGTCTTCGACCAATGGTCACCAGCTCATCATTTATAAAATATTTAAATTTATACCAATGAAAACTCACGCCTCGACCAGTCGACACTCGACTGGCCCGTACGCCGGTACGGGATAGAAGTTGAACATAGAGCGCATATTTATTCGACTTTAAAACGTTATAACGGTTATTCTTTTTATAGGACTGGTTTGTATCATGAAAATGGTACTCGTGTAAATGTTTAGACCCGTAAGTTGCACCTATGAGCATATAAAGGATCGCACATAGAATAAAAGTTGAACGTAAACGTATATTTATTACACGATTTTTAAAAGTTTTAGCGGAACACGGTTTGAGGTTAGGCTTCGAGTCTCAATTCGCAAGATGCAAACTCCGCAAACTCGACCCCAGTCTACATACCACCTTCAGGCTATTTACATACCAGCTACCGGTCTAAAGTTTATTAAAAGAAAATAAAAACAAAACAGAGGAGAACCCTTTTTCTTATAAAAAAACCATAAAGAATCAATTATTGAGAACACTAAAAAAGATAAAAACAAAAGCGCAGCAGCGAGCAGCAGGGCAACAAGCCAGCAACTAAATAAAATTTAAAAAAGCAAGTGACGATTGGGTCCGAAAGGTTAATAGAGCGAGTAGACAACTCATTGGATCACGTATGTTGTACTTTATACATCATTGGCAACAACAATGGAGGGTTGCCACGCGTAAGCAACTGATAGACGATTGGCCGTGTGAGAGTGTTGACGAAGATTAACACACAAGTCATGCAGACTTTCAGCCGTCACCGCGTCAGTTATATTCAACATGAGTCAATAATTCATCTGTGAGTGGTTTATATAATAAATTTAGTAATCTTTCCTTATATCTCATGAATCTGAATCTCCTATCCATGGCAAAAAGGTTTCGATGATTATCACAAGATCTTGTCCCTTGATAATGGAGTTTGGCGTATATAACGCGATGTATAATTGTAATATCAAACCTAAAACACATTTGTAATGTACAAGTGCGGCCGATGATGATACCTGAAGTCACGCTGGCATTAATATCCACTCGAGCTGTAGAACTGTTGACTTGAAACCTAACATCCGTAAATCGTTCAGTCCTAAGGCCCAGTAAAATTTGTGGATCATGAACAGTATGAAGAAAATGGTCAATTCGACCAAATCGAGGCTTCTAGAGCTGCTTGGTTTTCGGTACCCATATTAACCTGAAAAGACATATTTTCACTGTCTGCTAAATCTCTGTTAGCGATGGAATCCACAAGCAAAAACGAAGAGAGCAATGGTCACAGTCTCGTTAAATCATCACATATCGTGTTCGGTGATGTTCTCGCTAGTCATTTGATTTACTCAAGAAATATTTAGAGACTTCCTGGAGGAATGCTCGGCTATGCTGTCTCGGATATTGAGCGACAATATGATACGTTTCCCCCGAAAAATTTTACCATGCTTCGAGTACATGACGTTGATACGAGTCGAACCTTGTTGAGAAGGCAGAGCCCTTTTAGATGGATTACGCACATCGGGTGACTTGCGGACACCGCACTTTGAATATCGACGCGTAGACGAATACTGCAAGCGTACCCCATTGCTGAGCTTATCACCAATGATCGCAATAATTTGGAATGAAAATGATATAGCTAAAAGAGCAACAATATTTAGAATATCCGTTGCCAGCTTGAAATTTGCCTGACAACCACAAGAGGGTATTTATTTTTAAAGCAGTGTCAGAGTACTGCCAAGTGCCAGCTGCCAAGTGCGGACTGTTGAGTGCAGTGCCAGACTCGTTGCTATTTTGACTTTTGCACTTTGTACTCGCCACAGGTGCCAGTCGCCACTCGCCACTCGCGACTCGCCACGTTATCCACGAATAGCAGTGTTTTAGGCGGTTGGCAGTGGCACTCGCGTGAAAGAGTTCACAAAACGAAAGGAGAAAGAGTATTTTGTATTTCACCAATTGTTTTTGAAAAAACTAAAAAAGTACAATCGCAAAAACTAAAATAAAAGTCGATTCGGATCACGGATGTATTTAGTATTTACGCGGTACACGGCTATGTACACCGGTACAGAATACGATTTTTAGAAGGCTAATAAAAAAAATTAGAGAATTCACATATAACCCTCTAACTAGAGATTAAAAATATATCAACAACGGCATGACCCTCTACTAGAGATAAGAAAGAAAATATGGCTGAACCATAGCCTTCTAAATTGAAACACAGACTAACGTCCGAAGGACATTGACTTGCTCTCACATTGACTCAGTCTCACACTTCTCTGAAGCTCTCAATCACTCACCGGGAGTCGCTGGAGAGTGGAGATAGTTATAATGGAGACTGGAGAGTGGACTGTAGTAGTCTGTACTCTGTAGACAGGGCCACTGGGGACTACAGTGGGGTGTGGAGTTTTTGTCAACATTTGTTGCAATAGAGGGTGAGCCATAATCTGCGGTCGGATTTACGATCCATGGCTACATATTGTATTTGTTATAGTGCTATTTTGTTCTGTGGTGTTATACAAACTCTATATCAGGTGTTAAAGGCTGTGAAATGCCCGACCAAACGACTGGCCTAGTAGTTACCCTAAAAGTCGATTTCGTTCATGATCTCATCTAGAACAGGGGCTACTGCAAGCCATTTGATTAGGAAGCGGGAGCTGAGCTGGAGAGGTATTTGACCTATCACATATTAGGAATAGGTAATCATTGGTGAATAACGAACGTCCACCGAGATGCAGAGGGGGTAGTGCACGAGATGGGAAAATAGCCAGAAGAAGAGCATTAGAGAGATTCTTAGGGAGAGCTCAAGTATGAAAATCAACAGCTCCGAAAGCTCTGCTGAGAATGTAGTCATCTGGAATTCAGATGATGTCACACGCATAGACTTTGGGTGTAGAGATAGGTGTTTGAAATGGATGAGTATTGGGGTGTGGGACAAGCACTAGTGTGATGTGTAGGTGTGTGATAATAGGTAGGATAAAGAGAGGAAACGCGATGCTAAGCTTTAGAGTGATGATGAGTGGGAGAGGATGGGATGTGATGTAGTTGGTGCATAGTATTGTAGATGGGAATATATGAGTGCCAACGTTCAGCAATTATCTAGTATTAAATTTAAAAGTGCGTTGTTGGAGGAGATAATAGGACTGGTGAGGCGGAGGAGGGGATGGTGAATGCATTGTGAGTGCGAGAGGTAAATTGCTGTGTGTGGGTGGGTGCGTGGGGCAAGGGAGACATGAGAAATTCGGTAGTGAACCAGGAGGTTTGGAAGTGCCAGAGCAATTTGGCGATGATTGCGGTAGGATCAACCCTTTTGAAGATTCCATCTTCATATGTTATGTCGAAGCTAAGATTTCTGCCCAGGAACTCAACTTTGTGAACGCATACAGCCAAATGCCAGTTAGCAGCAGGAGATCGATTTTTGTTCGCTGTATGATATTGAGCTTCTTTTTCGACCATAGTCAAGTATGTCTGATACGTTTTGGTGTCATACTCCTGAGAAAAAAACCGGTTGCCATATTCCATGGGATAATTACCTTGAGAAACTATGAAATATTTATAATCGTCAATATAATTTCCCATTGCTATGTTGCGAGTTTTGAGAATCCGAATTGAATTTCTGTGACTATTCAACGTGTGTTTTCTAAAATTAAGAAGCAACTGAAAATACCTTAAATAGGGTGCGGCGGTCACTTGTACTTCTCTCTAGATAAACACGGAACTAGGGATTGTCAAGTATTTCTGCTGTCGCCATGAGTGTGGAATTGCTTTTGATTACGCTTGAAATAGCTGCGCGATGAATAAGGATTTGATGCAAATTTGTTGCTGATCTTATATGCTCACATCTAATGGCAGTGACGTTGATAGTATACGCGAGTCGATCGATCCCCAGTATACAGACAGCAACGCAGGTGAATCTTCTATTGATGAACGACAAACAATCCTTTATCTAAGACAAGGGTCTTAAATACACAATATTATGCATTCTGAATTCAACCTAAGAGCTAAGAAACACCATTTACCCCTGTCAATCGATTGGTCTTTCCACGAAAACCTAAATATATACTGTTGTGTAACCCAAATCTCTCTCACATGCGGTGTTCGAAGAAGTAACTGAATACTGACAGATCCGATCTCACTACAATAGCTCCAGTTCCTCCAGAGGCGTGCGAACTCTCAGTTCCTTTTCCTGCATCAAGTCCACAGCGATACGCCAAGCCTCCGCATTATCGCTGAAGTTCGATACGGCTGTGAATGTAGTTCAAAAATTTAAGGCTCAGAATAGAAAGGGGGTCATGGTTGCAGAGCAGAACCAGGACAAATTAGGACATAGTGGCATGTGATACACGCATGGAGAATGACACAGACAACATTCCTGCAATAAATTGGAGGTCCTAAACTAGTAGTCAATTGCTAAACATCTCATCGCTGACTGAAAACAAATCATTAGGGGGCATCTAGTATCCAAATCAAGCAGCCAGCAACTATACTGCGTAGTTGAAATCAAGTCAATGGTGCAAAATCTACAGTTTGAGGTATGATTCGAGAGTTCTGTATATGCTCAACACTGTATTACGATTTGACCAACGGGGGACACGGATGCAGCGTGCAACACGACTGAGGGACTAGCAATCGCAATCACGATATACACTCTTCTAAATTCTTCTAACGTCCAGTGCCCAAGACATTCAGCTGTGAGAAAGTACGATCGATACAGACGTGAAGGATGGAACTCATAGCCAACATACCATGTATATATAGCGACTTCGTTCCCGGACAGGCCTCTAACGCTCTGTAGAACACCTCCTCAACGGTCTTATTGTTCGCAGCAATGGCCTTCTGCTCAGCATTCTCGGTAGAACAACTTCTGCAAGCACGATTGTCAAGTAAACCATTTCTGGCCTGTGCTCGGTTACTTGTAACTAGTTGTTCGTGCTCACGTATTCCTGACGTGCGTGTTTCACCTGTTGGACGCTCGTGGGATTGCTTCGGTGAAGCGTCTACGTCCGCAGTGGCGTTTTCCCCATCGGTCGCAGTGATTGTGTGCTTGTTTCTCTTCTCTGGGTCGACACCCTCCTTCTCTCCCTTGGCAACTCCCATACCCGAGCTTAACGATAGGAAATATGTTGGCGTGTCCAAGCGTTTCTTCAGCGCTATCCGTAAGTATACGTGCCATATAACAGGTGCAGAAATGGCGTATTCGTTCGCGACAGCTCTGCAGTGACAAGGTACAAGCAACAAGTTCGAAAGATACGTGCTTAATGACGACTAGATGGCATCAGACATTCCGTTGGCTCAGGTGAGGGGTAGACGGTTTGTCGCATTCATGACACTTCGAAGTTTTTATGTAGTGTTCGGTATGAGCAAGCACAGCACCAACAAGCAACCTATTGAGTAGTTTAACGTCAAATTACAAAGTGAAGTGTCTGTCTAGGAATGCTTGGGTTGATATGCTAGATCACAGGCGAGGAATAACAAGAGTGTCCCCTCGCAAAGTGCCTACAGTATTCGGTACGTGCAAACCTCAATTAAAATCCTACACAAGACATTTATACAGCGTAGCTGTACAGCTCCCGACACTACTCTTATTAGGGAAGATATGTGTGACACATATGTCAACATCGGCACTCACATGTTAGCTTGTCAGGGTACACAATCACTTTACCCGACAAGCTCACCGCAAACAAGACCCAATGTCAAAATGTCAGCTCACAATGCTCACCTTTCTAACAGCGAAATCACACGACTGTGCACCGGATTGCGCATCACCATTTCAGCCTGGAGTGCAAACAACCAAGTGGTGATAGGCAGATCCACCGTGAAATACAGACACAACAGATTGTCCATGAACTGCCGTCGCCGGGTCATTAAGCCTTGTCTGTGCAACGAACGGTGTAAGAGATACATAAATGGGGTGCGTGCACTAAAAGGTCAGTATCGAAAGGTCAGTATCGAACTGCAAGAGAAAGAGATACAACAATTACATATGCATTCATCATGGGTTGGATTGATGCATTATTTGTACGTGACTGTTTCCCAGAAGAGTTTCCTGGCCGCTAAATGCGATAGACGCGTGTGCTCAGCAGTCTGCCCCTATCGCTGTGTCTGTCTTTAACGTGGTCATATATCTGGATAAAAAATTATAGTGGCATCCACGAGTTGCTCAAACGCGCATTGTAGAAAGTGGGTTCTACGCCTATGAAGTAATAGTGGGATACAGGCATGTGTCAGCTGAATCATAAGACTGACACGAGCGTGATCCGTCAGATTTGCATCCGTTCTGCCGGGGCATTGTGGACTACTGCATCTGAACACTACGCACTACAGAGGCTCTTAGCTCCTCAAGCAAATGTCCGTGAAATGACGTACTGTGGGTTCAAAGTGTAAATACCACGCACAAGGTTTACGGGCACCACACTACCACCGTATGTCATTTAGGCATCGTATTTATCTTTGAGAGAATCGGGATGTGTGAGCTACAAACTGTACAGAACAGGAAGACACCCCAAATTAGCGTGAGTAGACAACTCCAATCGTATAGGACATGGACTGACATTTTGAATCAAAAGAGTACAAAATGAGTCATTGATCGATGTCAATAAAATTTTTAAGCAATTTGCAGTGATCGCATTTAGTTAATTTCATATAGTGCTCCGTGACATAGTATAGGGAAGCCTGTATCTGCCTAGCAGCATTTGCCATAATTGACCAATGGAATGGCACAGTTGTGCCCGATGTGATGTTGTACTTTCAACAGATATATATATCGTCCTTGCGAATTAAATGTTGCAATTGCACACAGCCACAAAGTATATGCTCCCTACATAAATAACTTTTATCCTGTTCTTTTTAGATATAGTTTAGGAACAACAACGGTTGAAAACAACTGGCCGTGGTCTCCAAAGCAGCAATACAATACACCTCAGAACACACGACTGAGACTATACATGAGATAGAAATCACCGTGTCACCTACCTAGCTTCAGCCAAGATGTACTGAGACAGAAAGTATGTATTTCCCGGGAAGAGAAGGAGAGCGGTCTCCAGTACCTGCCTAGATTTATTCAGAGGGCTGGCGTGCGCCTGCGCGTGTCGCACCATCATCTCCACATAGCCTGTCAGTAACGTCTCTGCAGGAATGAACGGATTTAATAGGAACTCGCGATTGGCATTGATTATAAGGTGGGGCCTGACAAGCATATCGATGGTATATCGATGATAGAAGACAGACGAGTGTACAAAAGTCCGCGGATGGTTGATGTGAACGGTAGAGCAGCGAGCGAGCCTAAAGTCTAATACAAACTGAAGCATCTTTAAGACGTCTCATACCATACAGGGCAGACGTACACACTACAACATACCTACTACAGCACTGGATGGCTCTACAAATGTCCATTCATGCTCGTCCGCACCAGTGCCATTTACATCCACAGGCATGTTCTTGGGTCGCTTCAAAGCCCCCAGCGTCTGGCTCTTGGCCATCGCCTGATTGTACACACCTTTTCCCAACATCCATTGTAGCGCCTCCGTGTACACACTCTGCGCTGCATCCAGCGACGGCAGTCTGCGCATAGCCGCCTCTCCACCAGACACACCTGGTATTGGTTGGCTGCGCACCGGTGTGTGGTCGCCGGGCGTGTACATTGGACTGAGGTACTCGAAGAGTGCATAACAGTCAATGAAATGCACCATTGCACTACCTCCTACGGGGTGGTGTACTGGTGGTACGGCGTCCTCGGTCTCCGTGGCTGGCGTACGAGCCGTTGTGCTTGCCCATCGGAGCGCCTTGTCTGGGCTGAGGAAGACCAATTGACTATATATGTTTGCATACGTGCGCTTTGCTACCATCAACTCTGTGAAGGTAGATCGGGTTGAATAATATCAGCAGACTGGTTTTAATTGGCCTGGCAGGTGTGTAAATATACCCCGGAATACCACACCGTTTTGCGAGAACCACACTTTTAAGCGGCTGATGGCCTTCTCAAGTATTTGCACGCAAAATGAAATGCAAAATATGCCACTCTCGCGCAATGAGAATATGCTCTCACCAGCTGCAGGGTTCATAGGGGTCGCACGTACATGCTACATTGTACGATTTTTATTGGCTAAATTCTGAACTTTTAATATGTCGTAAACTGTACTGCTGAACTACACTGGCCGAGAGGCACAGAAAACGCGCTGACATGCAAATGGTGGTAGAATGAATAATAGCAAGTGACAGTACGATGGATACTAACAAGTGGCGGTAAGATGGGTTTTTACAAGTTACCTGTGGTAGACAGCATGGGTAACGCCCCTTTCTTAATGGGCTTTTCATTAGCGTTGGGCTGTTTTACGAAAGCCACCAACGCGTGGAGCACGCTGTACGACGTTGGACGCGGAAAGAAAGGACCGATCAGAAGGGAGTGTATAATAATGAAACGAAACAGTGTATAGCAATTTGAAGGAGGCTCAAATTGAGACATGGCAATGGAAGGGTCTGACCAATATAGCAATTATTAGTGTGGCTGAATTAGTTCACAGTAGATATATATTTCTGAACAAAATTGATTACGAAAATAGTGGAAATGCAAACCTACAGATAAATACCTAGAGAAGGATTGTTGCAGATAGATACACCAAAACTACCCTGAGGGTTTAGGCTAATGGCTTGTATGCGTGTACTAAGGGGAGTGCAAAATAACATTGTATCCATGTAGAATGAAGACCTACACAGATACCACAATTGTGGAGAGCGCGTGAGACTACACATAGCTCGGCACCGATGACGGATTAGCCATGTAAAGAAGCCATACTTTTGCGGCACAACTCGTGTCGACACTAATACTTTCCATTTTAGAGTACTGATACATAACGAAACTCAATGTAACGTACCTGTAGAACTCCCCCTGAACAAGCCCCAATTGTGTCATGCCTTTCAGTATAAGCCACATATCCCAGGAGGGAAGGGTGGCACCAATGGGATGCGAGTGCTGCCCAGGGTTTATGACGCTCTCCGCTGACTGTTGAATATCTGCTTGACGTCGCATTGAAAGGATACGAGCGTACGCCTGATAATGAGTATGAAGGAAGAAGGCAGTACTGAACAACATGCGAGATATACATTTTGCGCCATGATTTTCTGAGAACTCGTCGCGCAGCACTGTCAGAAGGTGGCTAGCTCAACGGAGATTGTTTGCTGCTACTATGTTGTCATTCCTGAAAGTTCAGGTCTTACGGTGACAGGTAAAGCACACGAGTCTGACAGTTGAGGTTAATGTACAGTAAATGAATGTGAAAATTGCGGCAATCGATTATGATATGCTTGTGTTCGATGTGACGTGCAGTGTGGCATGTGATAAAGTAGAGCTCACCCGAATGAGTCTATGGCTGTTAGAAACAGAGAAAGAGCTGATGTCGTATTCCGAATGTCGTACACCTCGTGAGAGTATTGCGGTGCACAACATCGATCGCTATACACGTACGTAAGCGTGTGCTATACTCATGGCAAACTGGCAACCATAATCTCGCAAGCAATTGCGAAGCGAATTACTAACCTCTAGAGGTAACATCCAATGTACACATGAAGTCGACGGATAAACTACACTGCAGCCGATGGCGATGAAATACTTCGAATATCTGAAGCTCAATATAATATCCACCACCAAACTAAGGGAACAGCAAACTACTCCCAAACCCAGGAAATACGGAACTGCGAGTTTTCGGACACACAAGAGACATACACAGATCGCTATTGCATCTAAACGACCAAGCAATTACTCCCCTGCACATCCTAGTTGTAAGTACAATGACGCTCACAAGAACCACCATGATGGACGTCGTACGTGAGATTCGGATGCATGAATTGGACCAAATCTCTTTAAAATTCGGATATCGTGCATCCGTATTCAATGCAGACAAAGGGTGTTTCGAGGCAGTATTCTCACCTTTCGGGCCGCTTTGCGGTTACCCAGTTGGAGCTCTAATTGGCAGTACGTATACCATAGCCGATAATTTTCCCCGTATCGAGCACACGATAAAAGAGTCTTGCACTTTTCAATTCCATCTTCAATCGCTAATGCTCCGTCGCTGTGAGTGAATAGAAGGAATCACAATAGGCATTTGTGACACAATGCGATATTCACGTGCCGTGTGTTAGGTATGTCCTTACGTAACGAACGCCACGCTATTGTAGCATCAATGAGTAACAAGCATTCATGAAAAAGTCATGGAATGCGAGCGCAAAGAGACTAGCGTAGAGATTTATCGATATTTTCTATCGTTGTAGTGTTTGAACTAGATATCGTGCTTATAATGTAATATACTACTACGCTTCCACCCATTTACATTCAAACCATATCTCCAGACTAAGTGACCGACTGTAGATTCAATAGGCACATTCAGGGTTCACCACATATGAGCATATGTTATAAGCACGGAAACAGCATTTTGTTCTATAAGCCCACCCCTTGTGATATCAATTAAGCGTACATAAGTTCTCTCAAACATACATACAATGCCCAAGGACACACTCTCAAACGATACAAAGCGCTCGCACTCTACACAAGCACGCACTAACACATACGGTCCATGCACAACCCAAGCCACACTCCCCAGCAGCAGCTCTTCGTCGTCAGGAAAGAGCATGAGCGCCTGTTCAATGACACGTCCACAAAACTTGTAGAGTCGCTCTATGCAAGGATCTGACGTCCCCAAAGTCGAGCGGTAGCGCAAAATGTCCCTATACCCAGGCAACGGTGTGTAAAACTGTCCCTGGCCACCGATTGCTCTCTCTAACCCAACACGATCGCAGCATCTTGGCCGAATTCTGTTCACCTCTGTATCCAAGCGCATTGTATGCATTAGCGTCGGATGCGCAACTGCTTGTGACGTCTTGAAATAGTCCTCGCTAGCATACCAGGGCTCGCGACCCGGCACACCAACAGACGCTACCCCAACCCGATCGCCAGGGGTGCGAGAATCCAACTCTATTTCATTTCCTCCCATCGATACCGAAGACACATCTGTATCGCCCGGATGCGAGTGTCCGTGTGTGGGTGTATGATACTCCTGTGCTGTCTTACTGTACTCGTTCACATGCTCTGTCTCCAGATAATCTTGGGTAGCATCGGTGGCACGGTGTAGCGCCGCCACATCTACGGCCAGAGGGGACAACAGTGACGATACATCGCACCACTGACGCACACAGTCGTATTGCGTCCACGAACTGGCGTCCGAATCGGGCATGGGTGTGCCCATGGAACGGAGCGCATTCTTTATCATGGAAAGCTGTATGTTAGTACGTAAGTGATAGTATTTTCAATTGAAGACCTTGCTCTGTTATTCGTTATCATAGAATATGAGTTTTCTTGGCTTGGCAGACGAGGCTATATACTCCCATCGGAGCTATACTTCACTGTTGCTCGGGAACAAACTACGCGACAATGGAAAGGATGGGCGACGGTGAGTGTAAGTATGAGACATTTCATTCCAGCACTGACTGGGAATACTTTTCGAAACCGTAGACAGTGCACAACAACCATCCGAACACATATTTGTATTTGTACACATAAATATACACATCTATATATTCGAATGCGAATATATACTTCATATAAAAATATAAATATAAATACAAATACAAATACAAATACAGATATTTATATATATATATATATGTGTATATATGTATATATATATATATATATACATATATATATATAAACACACACATACATACATATATATTGGTTACCAGAAAAGCAGGATGCCACACACTCCACGTACCACATCTGCCTTGCATCGAATATCCACCAAAGACTCCACGACGTCTTCGCCCAGCACCATCCGATCTGCATCCTCTACACTATCGGTCTCCTCGGTGTTCATCCTTGCGCACGCACCGTTGCCAGGGCTTCTTAAAAGAAGGACCGGACTGATGCCAAAGTCTTCACACACACTGGCCCCGCTCTCGCCGCAGCCCAGATGCCAGGGCAAGGCCTCGCCTATCCCTCTATATAGCTCCATCCATAGCCATTGTTCCCTTTCGCTGGCTCGCGCACGTTTCAAATGATCTAAAGTGTCTCCCGTCCCGCGGGTACTTATACTGCCTTCCAAATCCCTACTACTCAACTCACCAGATGTGTATTCATTTGCCTTGCCGCTTGCCTCAACGCCCTCTCGTATAGGGTAAGGGCGTGTATCCCCAACAGCATGTGCTCGCCATCCCTTCGTATGCCTCTCGCCAAATCTCGGCACTTCCGAATCCCAGAACGGCTCAAAAAACTCTCTTGAACGCACATGTACACCCGAATGCGCGTCAGACGGTTGGCCAAATGTGTTGTACTCAACAACTGCTTGTAACCATCCAATAGCCAATTCAGTATGGCCCGCATCCCATATGACTCGAAAGTATTGACTCATGAGTCTAACCAAATCCGGGTCGGAAAGCAGCTCCCCCGAGGACGTGCTTGCGCGCAGTGTACGTGCTTGTACAGCGCCCTGAGAGTGTAATGCTGAATTCCTTTCGTTATAGCTTGTCAGTGTACGTAGGCAGCGATCGAAGGTAGAAGTGATCTGTTTAGATTTCACGGAAAAAAATCATAATAAGAGAAGCTATCATCGCGACAGTATGTCATATATTTGGACCAAACAAGAGCGGCATGAGCTTGGCCTGATGGTCCAATATATCTGTGCATGCATGGTGCTCGGTGATCTACTTAGGTGAATACTAGATCACGTGGGAACACACAAACAACGTGGAATATTAACTATACATAGGCAGGCTAAAACCAAACAGACACGTACGAAAGTTTTAACATGTAGTAACGTGTGCGACACAGTCGACTGTGGCCAACAATCACGAAGTGTATGGCAAGCCTTACACACACCTGCCGGAATTTATACGAAGCGAAATGTGTGGTTCGCATTAGTAAATAGCCATTCCAAAGAGCTGGCGATGCGGAGAACATAGCCATAGCTTCGCGCCATAACTTTGCTAGTTCAGATGTCTCGGCCAATTCGCTGGAAAGCCTCAAGTAGTGCAAACGGAGCACCTCATTGGATTGATTTGCGTACACAGCCTTCTCCAGTATAGCTAACTGCTTTTCTCGCACGATTTTCCTCAGTACCTTTGTGTGTTTCCCTTGTAGAGCCTACGAAGTACAGTCCATGATTATGTGGTTGAGTACGTGATAAGAATCGTAAAGAGAGACTTGCGACCATATACTCGAACATAAACATACACATCCATGTTCATTGATAAAGATGATGTATACATCTATTTCTTCGGTTGGAAAACCGATGTTGTAAATGTGTCTAGTTGGAGTTGCAGATAAGGGCACATCGATTATCATTTCGAATATGTCTTTGGAACCCAATTGTAAAGTGCGCGCCAAATCGTGATACTGGCATATCCGTGTCTGATAAGGAAACGTGAGCGAGCTAAAAGCACTTTCACAGTGATAACAGAGTCGTTTCTCCAGTAGCGTACAGAGATTAGTCCTCTGAAAGCACACGTACACGTATACATAGATAAATTCGTAAGCATATACACACATTCATGAATTCGTTTGACAAGGCAGAGCCTTGGGTACGCGTTACACTACTATACATCTTTGCAGTAAATTCACTATTCCATTCTTGCGAACATCGTTGATTACCGTAAGACGAATACAGTGTACGTACTCATGTTCATCTATAAAAGGTGAACGTATAATTTGTTCACGGGTTGGAATAACCGCCACGCGGCAACGTCCAAACACACTAGACAGATGAAAATACATGTCCGTACTGTACCAAGAATATGACCAGTTTACGCTAGGTCTACTTAGACAGCGATAGTACATAAGCCTACACAGCACTCATTGGCCACCTCAAATAACGCACCTCGGCTTGCAAGGCTACCAACGACAGCCAGGTTGAGGTATTACTGGGATTCTCGCGGAGCAATCGGCCGTATAGAAGGCGACGAGCGTCGCGTGTGTTGCTGCCTACGTGTTCGTCCTCGAGCGTATCTCCCTCGATTTTTTTTATCATTTACACCTGCCGATAAAAGTAATGCGAGAGACTTTCAACCGATGAAATAAAGTCTTGAAGCATGTGCTGATTTTGCCACTTCATTTGAATCGTTGTCGACTCTCATGAGGGATTATACTTTGGAGACTGGGACCTGAAGCATCGCAGTATGTCTCCTTGGTACATGAATGACATTCGACAGCATCCTTAACTATATTAATACTGCTAAGCGACACTTGCGGAGCGTCGCATAAGGAAATACATTTGTTTTGCCTCTCAGATGTTTCACAATACATAAGTACACACCTGTAGCTGACGTAGTGCTGCTTAGTGGCAGGAACTCGGCAGCTTCGTGTGGTGATTTTCTCAACTCTTTGTTGTCCTCTACTGTAGTGAATTGATCAATCGGCAAAATTAAACGGAGGATGTGAGTTCAGAATTTGCAAAATGCATTGCACAACTAAGGTGGCTTATGGAGACTATTTAGGTAAGTAAACCAGGTACACCTGGCAGCAATCGAAGAGTGTTGTGATGTATCTCACAATTACAACAAGTATACAGACTAACCTGGAGTGAGGTGGAATATAAAACTGGACTCAGACAAAAGTGAAGAGAACTGACAATGCACTAGTGTACAAATAGTATGCACGTGCCATTATATTATCAGACGGACGGGGTTGTGGTGATAAAGAGTTTCATGGTGAAACGCTGCTTAGTTATGGTGTCTGAACTTTTAAAAAACGCCCATACAACGTCTATTTCTCACATTCCTCTCAAAACTACACCATGCACAACATGCCTGATATTCGTGGAGGTGCAAGAGGTATATCTGTAGGAACTGCCGAGCTCCCAACCCTATCATCGAAATACCTAGCAGTTTTCTTTCTCTCGCGCTCTCTAGCTAAGAAGAAGCCACTGGTACCAAGACTATCTGTGCCGATAACCGTAGCCTCCCGCTGTCTATGACGAAGTACATAAAGGTTGGGCGAGGTGTTATTTATATATAGGAGCTGTACTGCTGTTTAGCTAGGGTAGATGTCATTTAGGCGCAGACCATACGAGTACGAGATACAAGTGCCCATGCAAGTCAAATTGCCGCGGTCACTCCTATTGTAACCCGCGTGACGTGAAAAGAAATAGAAACGTAGCAATAAAAGGCCCATAAATACCTGGACACACACGCCAGAGCTGATGCTGCGTTGTCCGGGACTTAATAGTGCGCCTATGATGCTAGATCATTGCGTTCAAAACATCCCACTATCACTAGAAACGCGCCAGTGAAAAGTGCAAACAAATTCCAGTTGAAGACCTCCACTACTACTGCGTACACACCTGTGGAACTTCGGGACATCCTTCAGATAGGGTGTACCGTATGTCAGATTATCTTTATCATGCCTTTTGTCCGTCTTGAACCCTGCGAAATAGCCACCATTCCCTGTCGAACCTAGCCTACCTTCAACCAAGTTTTCTCTCCGATTTAAATCGTCAATATGCATCCCACTTTTAAGCTTGTGTTTATCTTTGTCCCCTTCATCAGTCCTTGGGATATGTGTCGACTTTCGTTTATGCGATTTGTGGGATGAGTCGGAGCTTGACCCTGTTTTGAACGCTTGCGGTGAATAAGTCCTACTCGTACTTCGCCTATAACCGCGACTATACGTACTTTCGTATCTCCCACTGGTCCCCCTCCTCTCGCTCGACTTACAGTCCCTAGTACGTACTTTCTTATGCGTGGCATTTCCATCATTTCCATCACTAGACCTACTGGGCTTACAGTCACTGTGTGAATTTACCCCGCGTTGCCGGTCTTTACTTCTACCCTCACGACTGCGATCCACAGAGTCTCTTCTCTTATCCGTTTTATATTCTTCATCGCGTAGTTGTGACCTACGTATGTTCCCTCTTTCCTCATGCCAATCTCTGGTATATCTCTCCTTACCCTGATCTTGTCGCGTCCGTTTGCGCGATCTTTCTGCCGTGTGACCTTCCTGAGCGTCGCTGTTGCTGTCACTTTCACTATATTTATGTTTACGCCGCTTCCCTCCACTACTGTTTCTTTCGCGAGCACTCTTACTCGTACTGCTGCGCTCTTTCTCCGCCTTAGGTTTATTTTTTTTCTCGTTTGTTCGACCACGCTCTTTGTGTTTATGTCTGTGTTTTTTAGTGTGTCTCCCGTTGACATTTTCTAGGCTATCCTGTGTAGTTATCCCAAATTCGTTACCTATCTGTCTGTCTCCTCCATCATGTACTGCATCTACTACAGTTCCCATGAATGAACCGAATCCACTCACTCCCGCACCAGAGCCAACTATGTCACTTGAATCAGCAGCCGAGTTGCGTGTAACATCGTCAGCTGTTGTTGCAGCTACGTTGCCAAATGCGTACATTGGCGCTGTACTATGAAGATTCATACTAGCATTCGAATCTCTACGGGACGGGCATGCGGGGTATGGGCTTCTAGACTGAGCCGGAGACGGATGGAAGTAAGCCGCACACTCCGGCTACTGCGGTGAATGAATTCATATTTATGTACGCAAACCAGAGAGGATATGCAGGAGGAGATAAATATGACATCACAACTTTGTCCATCCAAACCCTACCCCGCACCCCCCCCCCCCCCACCTCATCCCCAGGGTCGCCCCCCCCTAAATTATTTTTTTACTCGATTGTCGCAGGCTGGTCGCAGGCACTCAGTGGCCAGCAAGCTAATATATCATACCTGCACAACTAGTAGCAAGCTCCAGATACATAATAAAGCATATCGAAATATAGTTGACGGTAGCCCTGAGCCAGAATTGGTGTTGCAAAATGATTCGCACAATGAAAGCCTCGCTTCTTTTAGTTCTCTATCTGGTATGACACGATTGTTTGCATAAAGACCTCACAGAATTTATGTTCTGGGTTTGTAATTCAAGTTCAACATATGCACACACACAGCGATATATTGTTTTGCTATCATGATATGCGAACTGCTAATTCTATTTGATATTTACTAGGTATTGTCTCGCTGATCCCGATGTTTGAGCTAATTTTCATTTCTATCAGGCTACCTTACGGGTCGTTGAGAGGTCCGTTTGATTGCATTGATATGGCTTTAAA
>NW_014039771.1:0-12052 GCF_001186125.1 Sphaeroforma arctica JP610 | reverse complement strand
GGTCTCTGTGTGTGTGTGTGTGCAGATTGCTTATACATGTTTCTATATTAAATCGCCGTTGCACAGGCTGCAGATCACAGTTTGGCACTGAGCAGTCGGCAGTGCACTGTGGGTCAGTTAGCCGGCGATCGTTTGATGATTGGAAAGTATACCGTTGAAGAGCTCATTGACATAAGTAAGGCAAAGGTGGGTCGTGGTTGGGAATATGATTACACGAAGAAGAACTAATCGACTATTCCGTTTATCGCAATAGGATATGTAGTCGCTCTCGAGTTGAGTTATGTCGACTTTGGCTGCTAACGTCGGCTTGCAACGTAATTTAACCAGACAAGTGCATGTACATGTATATTATTAGTGCTCAAAAACTCCGAGAGCACGTTCAAATCAAGAGGTAGGAATGAATAAACGTTAGCCTTTCGAACCTGGTCGCCACAATTGGTTGGAACAGACCATTTCAACGCGTTATTCCCTATCCGTATTGTGATGCCTCAAATCATAAACTAGATCAAGAGAGTGGATGACCGGCAAACTCCCGCTACATTTCCACATGCTACAGAGTGTGCCGACTATAGTTCGTCCAGATGTCACAGTAAGTAGACATATGATTCTGTCCTGTTGATTTCCTCTTTACCCGGTTTCTTTATTTGTAAAGAATCAGGGCTTCGCAGCACACTTTTACCTCTATCCTTCTGTAACCCCCATTGGCTTGAAGCTCTCGTATATTCTCTGTTAAAGGTATATTTTTTTATTTTGCAGATTATAACGAAGTAGAACCCAGGAGGTGGGTGGGTGGATTCTTACCAGGATTATTTATGCAGTTTTATGACTGGGATATAAGCCGATGTGATTTAGAAGATGCAGACGCATGGTTAGAAAGGTATGCAATTATGCATTCTCCCGTTTTAGCAATTATACTGTGATAAGTGAATTGTCCTTGCGGCATCCTATTATGTACTCGAATACTGGGGGCTCGAAGTTCGATAAATATCAGTCCAGACTCAGTGCTATGTTCTTAATCGTATGTTAATAGGAATAACGCAAATTCATAAACTAGATTTGACAAGAGAATTGGTGATCTTTCGGAAGAACCGACGAGAGAGGGTACCCACGATGTGGGCTTCAAGGTTTTTTACTCCTATGGTCACGGCTACATATCAACAGGTAATTCGTTTTAGTAGGCAAGTGTTTTCGAGGCGACATACGCCAAGCTGGACTGCCACATCTATGCAAGCGGTAATCACGAAATATCACGTGAATTGGAGCATTTCACATATTGTCGGACAATGCAAACCCCGTGAAACCCGTGAGAGGTCAGTTTGTCCAAATTTTCTATTCCTACTTGAATGTGCGTGATAAAACAATCGATTTATAAACAGCAGGTTGCATTTAATTCCGGTATTGGCTGATATTATCTTTACCAGAATCTGGGGGCATTTCGCTGCACAATCTGTGCTTGCCCTAAAGTATAAAATATCTATCGTAGCCAAGATCGATATAGGTATATAAACTTAAACCCTGCTCAGGCAATGAGGATTGGTATGAGCCCATCGTGCAGGGAGCGCACACTCTCGCTTTGAGGTATAGCGATACGGTCGGAGCTATCAAGAGTTGGGATACCGAGAACTACAGGTATCCCACCAATCAATTCAAATGGCCGGTCATAATAGGTGAGTAGTTATAGAATATTTTTATAACGAGTCTGCCTTTGCTTGTCTCAAGCAAGCGCAGTTGGTATTCAGTGTAAGCTATTAGTCGTCATAGCGCATTGTGTAAGTTATTGCAGGAGGTTGTTAACAGTTCCCTTTACCTTCAGATAATATGATGAACCTTGAAATGATGTTGTGGGTGTCGGAGAAAACAGGAAACCAAACCCTTTGGGATATGGCTGTGCAGCATAGCAAAACAAGTAAGTTCGATCACTTGTCCGGGGTGACATATCTGCTACGTATATCTGCTACGTTTTCAGCTACCTGAATTGATCTTAGAATTGATTATGCATACTCTTGAACTGTTCGGAATCGTGGCATGTAGATATGTTGCTGAGTTCGGTCTTACCATTTATGCAGCTATTCGAGATCTGTACCGCTCGGACAGCTGTACATGGCATGTAGCAAACTACGATGGCGATAATGGGGAGCTGCTCGGCCAATACAGTCAGCCGCAGGGTCTTAACATGACCTCCATTTGGACCAGAGGCGTCGCATTTGGCATTCACGGGTTCACTACTGTGTATAAATGGACTAAAGAGGAGGAATTCTTGAGCCAGGCTATCAAAACTGCCGACTGTTTCATTTCTGAATTAGAAAAGTGCTGTGAGAATGACTACGTGCCACTCTTTGATTTTCAAGACACCGAGAAGCGCCCAGACACTTCTGCCGGAGCCATCGCAGCGTCGGGATTTATTGAACTTTCCACATTTGTCGAGGCAGAACAATCCGTCAAGTATGTGCTCGCGGCTGATCGAATACTGAAGGGGTTGGCTGGGAGTAAGTACATGGGTGACGAGGATATGGATTCTATTTTGGTCCACGGTATGGGTGACTTTCCCGTGAAGGATATAGACGTCGGTCTTATATACGGAGATTACTTCTTTGTTGAAGCTCTGACTCGCTTTGCTGCCTTGGAAGGTGATAGATAGTGTTAGATGATGTTTGGGAAGCAGGTGAGGCAATCGATATATGGGTACCGTGAGGTTTACGACCTTTCGAGGCACAAATTTTGCTTAGTACAGACTTGGCGTTTACCCGGGTGCGAATAGTTTATCGGCGTAAACGACCAGTGATAGCGAATAGGTACAAAGGAAAATAACTAAATATGCGCAGAATGCATCGGTTCAGGAAAGGTCACGCAGTTCTGATTTACACAAACGATCAGCGAGTTATCATATAGGGACTTATTGCGAAGAAATGTACTCATACTTCCTGTTACTAGATAGGCGACAATAGGGTCATAAAGCCTGCAGGTATAGATAGTGTGGTCCTCAAAAGTACCAATAGGTATTAGATTGGTCATAGTCACTGAGCGGGGTTAACCGAAATCTAGTAATTGCGACGACCTACACGACCAATTTTATTGAACAAAATTTGGGTTCTTGTGTAATTACCGAACGTATATAATATAATGTGAGTTCTGTGTGCGATAGATACGAGATGCACCCGGTTGTTTACTGCGGCATGTTTAAGCATAATTGCTATCATTTAGTAAAATACAACACGGCTTCGTATTCGGTTGCTCATTTTAAAATGGCACTGGGGTCGCAATTTTTTTTGTTCATGTACCGTTTCCTTCTATAATGCTAAACGATTTCGCTAGAACAACCATTGAGAACAATAACAATACCAGGTCATGATGCTAATAAGCAGCGCAACAAGGCTGACGTATTAATTTCCTGATTTCATGTAAAAGCCGATTAATTTTAATAAGTACCTTTAGAGCAAGCTGCGACCATGTTCAACTCTTTAGATTGGCCACATCACACCAGACAAAACGATGCCGTGCGGCGTATATAATCTAAATTCAGTGTGCGACAACAAATGAGAACCGGAAACATACACAGCTGTCGAGTACAATATGTTTCACCATGCTATTTGCAATTTATTGGATTGAAACACGAATTCTCCGTGTTCGGTTGCTTATTAATGTGGCACTCGAAGTCTACGATTTGTTCTACCTACTAGCTTTTCCTCTTAGTGCAGAGCATGTTGAAAAGGTCATTCCCGAATACATCAATGAGATAACAATCCAGCAATCAAAGCATATGCCATCGTCCTTGCGATGTGCATAGTATATTATCCAGTTCACGAAGAATGTGCTATTGACCCGTCGGGCTAAGTGATTTATTTCATGATTTAGTATTCACCGACCGATTGAATTCTCGCGGCAAAGATACAACTGTCTGCTTCGAAAATGATTAAGCCAGCAAGTTGGTGACATCGAATGGTCGTGCATTGGTCCTGGTTGCCTGGTACTCTCCGAAAGAGCTGTTACCAGCGGAGTTAGAACTCATCCTTCCAATGGAATCGTGAGAATTCGAAAGTGGGTGAATAGCGAGACTGCGCCCCTGAGCGCTACCACCCATCTCCGATTGAGTCACTCTCAGATCCCCTCGAACAGGTGATGTGACTCCAGCTCTCTCGCCCGCTGTTGTAGTACTGATTTCCGTGCCGCTCCTATCGCTGTGATCGCTTTGATTGGACGACAACTTGCCATGCGAGATGGACCTCGGATAAGCACTGTGTATGTTAGGAGACGACGGCGATCTGGCGTGAGGTGACTTGTCTATAACTGGAAGTGCATTGAGGTTCTGTGGTGACATAGCACTCTTCATGTCAGTGAACGAGTGGTTGTGGTGTCTCAGCCTAAGCCTACCCGGCGAGCTATCGACACTCCCATTCTCTCTATTCGCAATACCCGTACTGGCCGTGGTCACAAACTTGTAAGGATGCTCTCGCGTAATGGCATGAGTAGTCCCAGAGTACACACCGCTGTAAGAGCGTCCTTCGTCTGACAGTCGCTTAGTTTCCACCGTATCTCGGTGAGATGTTGGGTCTTGAGAGTGATGAGACTCAGTGTTCCCTTCCCCGTTGGGCTGGTTCTGATCTGAATTAGTGCCTGAACCATGATTGTCCCACGACGGAGGGGCGCCCAGATAGCTTGCACCGTTTCCACTCAACCCCTCACGTTCTCGAGGTCCGAACGGTGTTTGCCTCCCCGAACATTGTACGCGTGAGTATGAACTCGAAAACTCACTGCTTTTGCTTTGCAAACCTTTGCTTCCGGGTAAAGAAGACCCATTCTCGGTCGAATCCTCGCCTCTACTATTCAGTACACGTGGTATGCCCTTAAAGCTACCACCTCGCTGTGCGAGCGATGCGGGTTGCACGGGGCGACCCATAGATGAGCCACACTGATCTGAACCTCTACGTATAGAAGACTGGTTGTACTGTTCCGAGCTCACTCGCATCACCTGCTGGTGAGCGCCCTGTGCTTGGCCCTGGCTCATGTAGTTGTCGTTGCGCTGGTCCTGGGCCGAGTGGCTCGAACCAAGCGATTGCGCACGCGGCTCATCCGATGCACCCAGTTTAGCGGACACAGGCTGATGCCACATACTGCGACTCTGCTCTGCAGGCGCACTGTCTGGATAGTGTTTTGCCTGTGCACCTTGCTGCCCGTACGGGACGCCAGGGGAAAAGCTACGGACATCACTTACAGGATTATATGCGGGTGTGTTCTTGTCCCCTGACGATTTGTTGTCTTCCGCGGCTTGCTGCGCGTTCACGACTGACAGCGGTGCTTCGTTATCATGTTTCAGACGGTAATGTAAGTGTCTCGCGTGGTTCGACGCATACAATCTAGAGCACCCCTCGTGTCCACAGGGAAATGAACGTTCCAAATCGGCTCTACGCCGTCTAACACGGGTTGATTTTGAGGTCTTCTTTGCACCAACTTGCATTGAATTTGTATTGTTACTTTTGTTATTGTTGTTCATGTCGCCTCTCATACCCGGCCTTGACATCTGTCCACCACCACCATCACCACCCCAAACGCCCCCGTGGTGCTGTTGTTGATTTCTCATGTGACTGGGATACGGCTGATTCCGATCGTTGCGGTTAAAATTCAACGACACTGTCCCCAACACAGGCGTGAGTCCCGTAGACCCATGACCTGCCTGCATGTTCGCAGAGGTCATTTGCTGCACCATATTCTTTGGCCGCATAGCCTCTGTGATCACGGGTTCGGATCTGCGGTAATACACACCTCCGTCATTCTGAGGGTTTCTGTACTGTTGGTCCGGGTGTGTGGTGTGGTGTGGAGAGACATGTTGATTGTTGTCCCTCCTCGCAGAAAAAGCCGTCGGGGCAGATTGTGAGTAATACGCAGGGGGGTGGTGGCCGTTGCTCTGGTTACCGTAATCCCGTGACTGGGATCTATAGTAATTCATATTCGCATCGTTGTTGCGATCATTGTGAACTATATCCCTCGAGTGCCCCTGCTGTTGGTCCACATTCACACTACGACTATTGTAATGTTGACTCTCACGTGTAGCATATTTCTGCTGACTGTCGTAACTATCATTATTGTAGTGTTCGCGGTCAAGTTGGTTCGGGTATTGCTGATAATGCGGAGGTGCCTGGTGGCGGCGTTGTTGTTGGCAATCACCGCCACCGTCACCTGGGTTGTAAGATCCCTGTCCCTGTCCCTGCCCATGTCCGTTTTTTTTATCGCCATCCATACCTTGCAGCGAGGATATTGCAGAGCCATGATATGCTATAGGTTCGTAGCCGCCTGCGCAATTAGACAGGTGGGTAGAAAAATAGTAAGCATGGCGAAGGTTTCGCATGAAGTTACGCATCAAGCTAATGACCTGTAATATACTACTAAGTAAAAAAGTAGGCAGCTGCACTATGCAATACTACTAGGCTATAATATAAGCAATCGCAAATAAGGCCAGAAACGTATTCGAGCACGTAGTGACAGTAAAAGATATGTATAAATCGCGCACTCCTACACTGTGCCAAAGCTTATATTGTAAATAAAAGGTTGTGCTCCTGATAAAATAATAGTGATGAACTACCCAGAATCTACTATTAACATACGCACTATAATCAACACAACAAAGTGGAGCAACGTGCGCCTTATATTGACGCACAAATCTATAGAACAACACAGTATAGCCGACAGGACTGACCACTACCTACACCAACTTCTAAATTGCACGAAAACCGCACTAAAAAAACAGTTTCGCCTTGTCATAGAACTTGACACGGGGATACCTATATTTGACTAATGTTAGATAATGCCGCTATGTGTTCATACTAACCTATACTGCAATGGGGTTCACAACATGGGAAAAGAAACACAAAAACGTGTAGCTCATTTTTAGATATATATATATATTTATATATATGCTAAATATAAGTATATATGATATCAACATACCTTTTTGGTAGCCCTCCATCCTTCCTCTGTTGTTAGAATTTCTTCTGGACAAATGGTTATACGCTCGCAATGAATAGTTTATGTACCCGCCTAAAGTCCCACACGACTGTAATATACACCGTGAATATATGCGCCACGTTTTACTGGTAGCTATCGCACAGCAGTTCACGTGCCCCTTGTAAAAAAAAATTCCAGACTCGATCAAGGTTGATTTCTCACACTTACTATTGCACCACTTACAAACGAAATGTGCTATCGATCAAGCAGAGTCCTTTTTTTTTGGTGGAGTGTAAAACAATCAGTCCCGAAAATTACGATATTGTGGGAGCGCAACAATAAGGGTTGCGCTGCTAAGTTGGCCTTATATAAGATGAGTACACTGAACTAAGCTACTATAAACTACTATAGCACTAGCTTGTAGTGTTTGTGATGAAGTAGTTAGCCATCACTGGTCTTATGAGGACTATAAATCACGAGAGATTTAATTTTTTTAATTTTAATTTTGTATTTGACAGATACACAATCCGTTTTATTGTGCCGCTGCCGCATTCAACTATGGGCCCTGCTCACTGTTGACTGTTGAGCCTCTCTACTACTAGCTCTACTACAGAGAGAGTATTTACTAGAGTAAATAGTAGTAGAGACTAGAGAGAGAGAGAGATACATACAAATAAATAAAACTATGCGACGCTGAATGCAACAGTAGAAAAAAAATATTATACAATTGCAAGAACAACATTCGATAAAAAGCGACATCTTTTTTGTTTTAAACAAAATTATATAAATAGCAACAGAGTGCTCTAAAAAAGACAATATTTAGCAACAATGTGCTATGTGTTATAAAAAAAACTTGTGATTTTAAACAGATGGTTGTATTTCTATAAATTCATCATCGTGGAGTCGTAGAAGTTCCAAATTATATTCAGAATTGCTCTAAATACTATGCTACTATACTAGAATATATAAATATAAATATGATACAATTAATTTGCAACATCAAAAATAATTTTAAAAGATATATTTTTAAATAAGTATAAAGCTGGTATTCTGTCTTAAAAATATTTAAAAATAGTAAATGGCTTGTTTTATATTTTTATATTTTTGAATTTGCACAAGTTTGAAATTTGAATATGTAAGTGTTGGAAGGTCTAATTTTTTTAACAAAAAACAGAACTCAAAAATGACGGTGATATAAATATAAAACCTAGAGTAAATTATAAATTTACGGCACGTGTATGTGCTGGTTTTCATTGAGCGATGATCCAACAATGGCAAACTATTTCTAAAGAAAAACCAATGGTTCAGCTATTTTTCATGAAAATGAGAAAAAGTAGACTAAAACAAATTTAAAAATACTATTTTTTTTTATAAATAGACCTGATTTTAGTGTTTTGTTAAAAAAAGAAGAAAAAAATACAGTATGTAAATGTGGACATACTGTACTGTATATATTTTTTTAAATAAAAATAATACTAAAAATGCATAGCCTAAATTTAAAAACACGAATACAAAAACATTTTCAAAAAAGCAAATAAATCTGTGTCTCGATTTCGGAAGTTCGCTGCCGCCCTCATCAGGCCTCAGCCCTCAGACTTCACCCCTCAGCCCTCAGCCCTCAGCCCTCAGCCCTCAGGACTCAATCCTCGGGCCTCAATCCTAGGCTCTTGGCGCGTCCCTCGCTGTCGGGAAATGAAAAAAAAACTAAATATTTGGATGCGATGTCCTTCGGACGTTAGTCCGTTGTGGCAATTTTTTCTTTTTCTACTGGAGGGCCATGATGCGGTACATTTTTTTGTTTAAAAAAGAAAGGAGGAGGGGGGAGGATACTGGACAGCATCACAGCGAGACTTATATCATATATGTCACATACACATGTCCAGTTTGGAGCCTGCTGCCAGATTCGTAGTCACAAACCGTATGTATTTATAAATATCGATTTTTTTTTTAAATAGTCACCACTCACCACTCACTACTCACCACTCACTACTCATCACTTAGTCAATACAAATATTTCACCCTAGAAGATATCCTGATTTCTGAAACAAAGTAAATAGAATAAATAGGTTGGCCGAACTTCGCGAAAAAAAATACTGTCCTTACAGCATACTCTGGAGCAAAGCCTTCTAAACTTGAACAATTTTCAAAGGTTATGAATTAAAACCTTTTTTAAATGAATATATTTACGTAGCTTTATATGGACTACTTAGTTTTGTTTTTTTTTAAACAAAACAGTGCGAGACTGCGAGTAAAAGTGTGTTTTTTATATTCGGTTAAAATTTTTATCTATATCAAATACAAACGACAGCTCGGGAGAGATGAGATAAAATAGAAGTCCCCCGGCTGCAAAGGAAAGTCGAAAAAATCACAAATTCTGAAATTCGTTCACCGCTGTAACGCTGTATGTTTTGTTTTTGTTTTTTTTAATAATTTATTGTTTTGCTATAAAAAATACCCTATATAAAACATAAACAAGAAAAACAAAAGCATACAAAAGCATTTTCATTCTTTCCTATATATTTATTCAGTACATACAGTACTATTTACTATTCTAGGATGACTACACTCGCTACAGGCACCAAAGTCTCAGAGGACTGAGTCTGAGAGTTGAGAGTTTAAGGCCGGTTTTGCTAACTTTGCAAATTATAGGGAAATATATTTTGAGATGAGTAAAACATGATACTCCGGTAGCTAATTTCAGTATTTCTTAGCAATTTGGATTTTTGGTCAAGATTTCGGAATATTCAGAAAAATATTGAGAATCGATTTCCATAATTTTTCAGCACAATAATTTTAGAAATCGAATATACTGACAGTTTTGGCAACATCAAATTCTGTTATTCGAGACGTAAAAAACACAACACAATATTTCGTTTTGTTGTTTATTCCCTTCAAAGTCAAAAAGAGGGTAGACGCTCTTTTTGCTTTGGGAAAGAAATTATTTGTTGTGATTTATCAGATAACTCCAATTTCACTCGCATTACTCCGGTTGACATCCAAAACTCTGGCACTGGTTAATATACGTCAATTAGAACAGAATTTCTAGTGTCTGCGGCTCTGCGCATTTGCCAACTCGTAAAAAGGAATTGCTTTGCGAATATTCGACAATATTTCAAATACAACTGGCAGCATATTTTGAAATTGAATGGGAATATACAGTTCCAAAATTTCTCAAGAAATATACCAAAATATACCTATATTTTTTTAGGGCTGTATTTTCTCTATATTTTCCAAAGTTAGCAAAACCGGCCTAAGACTCGTGGAGACCTGAGTCCAGAGTCCAGACTCAGGTCCCAGTCTCTCAAGTCCTAGGGCCAGGAGCCCATAACGTCCACGGCCCACGGCCCACGGCCCACAGCCACGGAGACTTGGACTCTTGGAGGATAATACGACTACGAGGAGACAACAACTCTACGTCCTTCGAGAGCCTACGACCTTACATCTCTCTAAACTACTACTACTCTACTAGAGAGAGAGAGAGTAGAGAGTTATTTGTTGTCTACGCTGTAGTAGCAGATTCTGTAGCCGAATACATAACGTGAATGTGTGAGACTGTGAGTGTGAGACTGTGAATGTGAGATTGTGAGTCTGTGAGTCTGTGACTGTGACAGTCTGTGAGAGACTGAGAGTATGTCACACTGTGAGTCTGTGGCCTGTGTCTCTGTGAGTCACAGTGAGTGTGTGAGTGTGACTGTTATGTTTTTATAACGATAAATATTAAAAAGTGTCTCTCCAATGAATAGGCTATAGCAATCTCGTTATTCGCGGATCTCCATTGTTTGCCGCAAGACTCAACTCAGAGTAAATACTAACAGTTACAGTCTCCGATTCTCCGATTCTCCGCCGAATCTTATTTATCACCGAAAGCGTAGCTGTAGTCCCTATTTCTTGTTTGAAGTTGAAATCTGTCTGAAACGCTTTTTCCCCATTTGTAGGCCCCCAAGAGGCCCCCAAGGGGTCCTAAACGGAATTTTGTTTAAAAAATAGAGCATACTTTTGTGGGTCCGTTATTGACGGATGAAAAGAAAAGTTGTTTTCGGCCTCAGCTCACCCTGTGCGGGTATGTTCACAAGCTATCAGCTACCCTCTTAGGAAAAAAGTTTTCGGTCTCTGCAGCGCCCCAGCCGTGTTTTATTTTATTCACATATTTATCTCTAGTTCTCAACGCGCGAGTGTGTGACTGTGAGTGACTGTGAGTGACTGTCAGAGTGTGTAGTGTACTGTGTGCGTACTCAGTAGTCAGTAGTCAGTACTCACTGCACTACTAGTAGAGTGCACTGTGGTCTGTGGGTGTGGCTCAGTGACTGTGAGAATGTGGGTGTGAACTGTGAACTGTGAAGTTGTGAACTGAGAAGTGATGTGAATACATAGTATAAATAATTGATCTGTGACTGCACTGTCGCCGTGCATTGTGCAGTGTGCAGTGTGCAGTGCTGGAGTTCTGGACTCTGGTGAATGTGACTGGGTGGCACGGTGCTGTCAGCCAGTCGCTGCAGTGGTGAGTGTGGTGACTGGTGACTGATGAGTGGCGTCACTGGTCACTGGGGTCTATCTCAAACAGACTGGCATTTGAAGAAATGAAGCTGTATTTTTTTTAATAAATTTAAAATATTTATGTGACGGACTACTACATAAAAAACGCCCTAAAACTATGAGTGTGGCTGACTGGGTTTGGCAGTCACTGGCTGTCTAGTGTGTACCGTGTGGTTTATTCGCTGTTGAGTATTTACTCTATAGAGTGGGTGGACTCTGGACTGTGGGCTGTGGAGTGTGGACTGCAATTCTGTGAACAACTCGGAACTTTAGATTCTGTGACTCTGAGTCTCTGTGGCCTGTGTCAATGCTCGTTTATCTTATTTATATTTTTTGTTTTATCAAAATAAAAATTTATAAAACTGTAGTGTTCTTTTGAGGAATGTACATTGGAGTTGTGACTTGTGACTTTTTCATAATTTAGATCCACAAGGTTAATTATCAGGATAGAAACTGTCAAAACAGATCCAAAACCAGACTTGCACTTCCAACAATATTTCAAAAGCACAGACAGATTTTTTTATGAATATTTCAATCAATAAACTTTTATTTTTTAAAAAGCTGGCGACACCCCCCCCAACCG
>NW_014039772.1:37746-42976 GCF_001186125.1 Sphaeroforma arctica JP610 | reverse complement strand
TTTGAGTATGTACTACCACCCCACCCTCACTCGTTAACTAGATGAACACATCGTCTGTGTATGTACTACCACCCCACCTTCACTCGATAGCTATATGAACACATCGTTTGTGTATGTACTACCGCCCCACCCTCACTCGTTAGCTATGTGAACACATCGTCTGTGTATGTACTACCTCCCCACCCTTACTCGTTAGCTATGTGAACACATCGTCCGCGTATGTACTACCACCCCACCCCACCCTAACTCGTTAACTATATGATCACATCGTCTGTGTATGTACTAACAACCCATCCTCACTCGTTAGCTATATGAACACTTCGTTTGAGTATGGACTAGCACCCCACCCTCACTCGTTAACTATATGAATACATCGTCTGTGTATGTACTACCACCTCACCCTACCTCGTTAACTATATGAACACAGCGTCTGTGTATGTACTACCACCCCACCCTCACTCGTTAGCTATATGAACACATCGTCTGTGTATGCATTACCACCCTACCCTCACTCGTTAGATATGTGAACACATCGTTTGAGTATGTACTACCACCCAACCCTCACTCGTTAGCTATGTGAACACATCGTCTGTGTATGTACTACCACCCCACCCTCACTCGTTAGCTATGTGAACACATCGTCTGTGTATGTACTACCACCCCACCCGACGGGCTGAGTTTGGCCATCATTAGTGATACGTACTCAATCGGTAAGCAAGCGAGCGAGCAGGCAGCGGGTGTGTGCAGGTGTCGAGATGATCGTTTATTCCTAGCTTTTATGGGACATGTATTCTGGGTCCTTTAGCTATCTATCATTTAGACATTGAGAGCATTTTCTGAGTCACTTAGAGCTCTTTCTGAGTCACTGAGAGCTCTTTCTGAGTCGCTGAGAGCTCTTTCTGAGTCGCTGAGAGCTCTTTCTGAGTCACTGAGAGCTCGTTCTGGATTCTATGGGTGGTGATACATGGCCCTTCTTAGAATTACTTTATTAATAGCTACTAGTCTAAGTGGTACGTTAAACACTGTGCACACCGTCCGACCCGTCCCTATACCCATACATTGCGTTTAGGGTTTTAGAAACCCTATGCCCTGAGTGATCCCGTATGGATGCAGGGGGCGGTGGGACAGACAGGATTTGTTGTGTGTGTGTGTGCATGTGGCTATGACAGGCTTTATTGTGTGTGTGTGTGCATGTGGCTGTGACAGGGTTTGTTGTGTTTGTGTGTGCATGTGGCTATGACAGGGTTTTGTGTGTGTGTGTTTGCATGTGGCTGTGACAGGGTTTGTTGTGTGTGTGTGTGCATGTGGCTGTGACAGGGTTTGTTGGGCGTGTGTGTGCATGTGGCTGTGACAGGGTTTGTTGTGTGTGTGTGTGCATGTGGCTGTACCTGGCTACCCTAGTGTGTTTTTGAGTCATTACATCACAAGATAGGCCACTGTCTCGTACCGCAATACATCTCTGCACACCACCGACTCCGCATGTGTTCGTGGTGGAGGATAGAGATGATGCATTACTTTGACCCAATAGAAGCACAACACCATTGGCATCCCCTCCAAACACGGCTTCGGCACCGTTTCATATACACGAGGACACTCGTCTGTGTCAAAACAGGACAGTGCGTAGTGTTTAAGATGTGTGTATATGTGTGGATGGGCAAGGGTCGCCTGTCTGTTGTCTCTAACCCACTTCTAATAGATTCCCCATTAAAGCTGTTGTAGCTGTGGTGGTTGCTGGTGAATGGGAGCGTAAACAGCGTTCGCGAGCTCACTAACACAGCCACCAGAGAGAGTCTAGTCTAATCATAAGCCAAACTAACACGTGACAGGCAAGAGTGATCCATGAACTAAGCCACGGCGTATGTACACGGCAATCTGATTGGCCTGTTGTCAAAATGATTGCTAATCATGGAAATATTTGGGGTCGTTAACTCAGGACCTGGGATCGTACTCCGGATATGGCGGCGATGCTGATTGTGGACGTTGATTTCGCTCCGCCGAGATTGGTCCATGTGCGTGACCCAATGACAGGCCGAGTGACGGACGTCGACGAGGTAGATGGATGTACACACGTACACACACGCACATGTGTCTGACTAGATGTCATAGGGGTAGATGGATGTGCACATGTACACACATGCGCATGTGTCTGCCTAGATGTCACAGGGGTAGATGGATGTGCACATGTCCACACATGCGCATGTGTCTGACTAGATGTCACAGGGGTAGATGGATGTGCACATGTACACACATGCACATGTGTCTGACTAGCTGGATGTGGCACCGGCTGTCAGAGCATGCACGTGTGTGTGTTAGAATGTACACACGTACACACATGCACATGTGTCTGACTAGATGTCACAGGGGTAGATGGATGTGCACACGTACACACATGCACACGTGTCTGACTAGATGTCACAGGGGTAGAGGGATGTGGCACCTGGTGTCAGAGCATGCACGTGTGTGTGTTAGGATGTACACACGTACACACATGCACATGTGTCTGACCAGCGTGTGCCGATGCGCACACGTATGCATGAAGACTTGCGTAGTACTGTCGTATACATGCATGTACATAAATGTGTACTTATCATATACATCTGCACTGGCATGCAGGCGCCTCACTTTGCTGTGTACATGCACACATACATGTAGACGCTGTTATCAATTGACACACAGACGTTGTTAGTCAATTGGCTCGTCTGCGTTCTCTCAGTTCATAAACATGTGTTCTACTTGCCATTTGCACACTCTTTTCACACGGACACCCCATTAACATGTACACATACACGCACACGCACACGCACACGACCAGCAATCAGTGTACACCCACACTCTACACGTGAGCGTACCACCATGCCACACGCCATTCGCGTGCACTCATACATTCTCTCGTACTATCGCTCACAGGCCTATCTGGCGGAGGCTGTGAGGTTGGCCAATGAGAACTCGACCTCACTGCAGCGTGCACCCGCACCAGCCACACAGTTTGTGCGTGGCAAAGCGAGCCTTCTGCCCTTCACACCTGGTGGTATGGAAGAAGTTGAGTCCAGGAAAAAGGCCCTAGATCAGACCATTGGTGCGGAGGTATAGACCCCTGACCACAGATGTTGTTGGGCTGTGGTGGCTGTATACGTGCGTGTGTGTGTGTGTATTTTTAATTAGCGGGAGTCCCGTGGAACGATTTAATGGTCAACCTTGTGTGCAGCGGATGGGCTTATACCCGGGTATGCATATTCTAGCGTTGATGTATATGACACTTACTTTAAGGTTGGTTGAGCTATGTATGCATACGTGTGTAGTCTACATAAAGCTTCTAACATTTGATGCTGGTATGAAAGCATTTGCAGTGCAGAGTTGTTTGTGTATCTATGTATGTGTATCGTTAGGCTCTTCGAACCCTAGAAACCCTACCACAATAGAGTGACTACTACCACACCCTCCCTAAAACATATAAGAACCCTAGACACCCTGCCACAATAGAGTGATACCAACCCATCTCTGAACTACTACTCGTGCGTGTGGGTGGCTATAGGTGAGAGCCTCTAGTGCTGTGCTTGATTTTACAGATGTGTCTGCGCTGCAGTGGGTGCCGCCTGGCTTTGAAGAGGGACTGGATCTGTGGCGAGATGGGGTGGAGACGAGAGAGTGTGAGGTGAGCACGTGCAAGTTATATATATATGTATATATATATATATGTATATATGCATATGTATATGTATATATATATCTATGTATATATGTATATATGTGTATGCGTGTAGCTGGAGACAGGCGTGTGCTTATGTGCCGAGCTATTTGAATATGCATGTGCACGGCTATGCTGGACGTCAAGGGGTTCACTACGTTGGCGTGCACACCACTAGGGTTTGAGAAAGACTTGGATCTGTGGTGCGATGGAGAAACGCCACGGGAGATAGGGAATTATCAAGCAAGTGCGTGGATGTACGCGCCTTTGTGTATGTATGTATATATGTATGTATGTATATATGTATGTATGTATGTATGTATGTATGTATATATGTATGTATGTATGTGTGTGTGTATGTATGTATGTATGTATGTATGTATGTATGCAGTGTTTGTATAACCATGCGTCAAACTTCATGTATGGCTGTGCCTGTTTGAACATACATATCCTCATGCTTTCTACATATGTGTGCTAGTTGCTGCACTCGACCCCGGCAGCACCTCTGCGTTGATCTGAGGTATCCTTCTGTATAGTAAACGGTCCACATATATCTACAGACGCACTTGTGTACAGAGATAGCAAGGCCCGCATGTACTATAACTCACCTGTGCGTGGGTGTTTCTGAGGGCCAATTCAGTTGCAAGGGAGGGGGATAGGATGAGATATGTTTGAAACAGCTGGATTCGCACCAGCGCATAAACCTGTTTGTAGACCCGTGCGCAACTAGCAAATGCTAAACACAACTGTTGAACTCGCAGCAGTGGCTATGCACTATTGTATACTTTACCGCGAGTGTGTGTGTACGGAGCCATTGTGTAAAGCCTAAACCCTAAACCCTAAACCCTAAACCTCAAACTCTAAACCCTAAACAATCAACACATATCACCACATGCCACACACAGCAGCGCAACACACACAGAGGCGACACCTTAGACGCCATCATCAATGCCACAGCGGATATGCACTCGAGCGAATCAGAGGCAGACACAGACACGGACACAGAGAGTGACGGGGACGGTGTAGAACAGGGAACTCAGCTGGATGACATGGATGGACAGAACGGGGGTATGTATATATATATATACTCATGTGTGAGCCTACCTACAATGACATGTATACTTGCACATACACCTATACATCATATTTGTCTTTATACACATCCCTTGAAGTCAGCACACACATGTATACACATTATATCTACCTACAATGGTATAGCCACCATACCTTTCTCGCCCTTTTCCGCATCGCAGATACCACCTTGACCCGCACAGACAGTCTAGAGCGATTGCTCGACACAGCCACACCGCATGTACCCGTCACCAAAGCCAACAACTCAGTGGAAGAGGAGTGGGCTCATGCGATCGACATCACACACCCTGTACAAGACTTCTACACACGAGTACCTCACATGGCTAAAACCTACCCGTTCGAGCTGGATACGTTTCAGAAGCAGGTGTGATGTTATAGTGGTTTATTATACGCACGTGCGTTGAGGAGTGTGGGTAGGTGGCGGCGAACCCGCAGTACACATATGCACACACA
>NW_014039772.1:31779-34094 GCF_001186125.1 Sphaeroforma arctica JP610 | reverse complement strand
TGTGTGTTCTTAAACAGAGTTTATATTGTGTTGTTTTAAGATATGTAAGGGTGTGTGTTCTTAAACAGATTTATTTAATGTTGTTTTGAGATATGTATGGGTGTGTTCTTAAACAGAGTTTATATAGTGTTTGTTTTGAGATATGTATGGGTGTGTGTTCTTAATTAGCTTATGAACACCAAGGGACTATATTATGTTTAACCCGAATAGGCACTTAATAGCTATTATTCAAATCGGGACTTGATGTGTCTGTATCTATATATGTATACACATGTCTGATCCCGCATGCAGTGTAAATAGAAACTTATTTTGCCTGCATGTATATGTGTATACACATGTCTGATCCCATATGCAGTGTAAATAGGAAATTAATGTGCCTGTATGTACATGTGTATACACATGTCTGATCCCATATGCAGTGTGTGGTTATGTGCTGAAATACACCCTCTATGTGTCGAGTGCAGGTACCAAACACAATGGAATTCGCCGAGTGGATTGGTCGCACCAAAAAGAAACACGTGTACGTTATCAGCACACTCCAAAGGCCTGTGCCACTGGAGCACTACCTATACACTGGGCCCCCGCCGCCAGGTAATCCTACCCACGTTAGTCTTACCTACGTTAGTGCGTGCTGATATGCACCGATATGTGTTGGTAGTATTCTTGTTGGATGACAGCTCATGCTGTGTCGATTGTCCTTAAACGTTCGTGCGCATCAGACCACCGCCTTAAGTGTAAAGAGTGTTCCATTTGTCGGTTGTATAGTTTTTCAGCACAAAGAGTGTTCCGTTTGTCGGTTGCATAGTTTTTCAGCACAAAGAGTGTCCTCGTCCTCTGTGCCCTGCGCCTGCCCCCGCGGGTGTGGTGTGGACTGGTCCGTGCGCTGTGTGTGGTGCGATGCATACCTTGTTCCGTTTGTTGGTTGTATAGTTTTTCAGCGCAAAGAGTGTTCCGTTTGTCGGTTGTATAGTTCTTCAGCACAAAGAGTGTTCCGTTTGTTGGTTGTATAGTTTTTCAGCACAAAGAGTGTTCCGATTGTCGGTTGTATAGTTTTTCAGCACAAAGAGTGTTCCGTTTGTCGGTTGTATAGTTTTTCAGCACAAAGAGTGTTCCGTTTGTTGGTTGTATAGTCTTTCAGCACAAAGAGTGTTCCGTTTGTCGGTTGCATAGTTTTTCAGCACAAAGAGTGTTCCGTTTGTCGGTTGTACATATACTGTGACGAGTAGGATGTTTAGGATGTTTATCTGGTATGTAAGCTTACGCGTACGATAATGTATAGATACATACACTGTGACGAGTAGGATGTTTATCTTCTTTTGATCACACACATACGGGAGCTGTATTGAATACGGAGTATATGGAAACGACGAATATGTATATATATTTTCTATAGGGGTGTGAATATTTATTTTCATATAGAGGTGAGAGTGTCCTGACATACAATACTACCAATCGAGTGCAAGTACATTTTATAGTATACCTAGCAACCAGTACGGCTGTATACATGGGTGTATAGAATTCCGAATGACTTTCCTCCCAAGCATCAAAATATTCCTATACTCCGTAAAGCCCCACAAGTGTTGAACATCTATAACCTTTGGACTCAGGCACACCCGCACCCAGAAAAGAACCGGAGATCGATGTGTCCTTGCACAAAATAATGGACCGGAATAAGAAATTCCTCACCCTTGGTCACAAAAACGCCACTGAGGCCATGAAGGCACTCATTGGCAAGAAGTCCGAAGCTAAGGGACAATACGGACCTAAATCTGGGGGCAAACGTGCAGGAGGAGGGGGGGGCGGCTTTGGGAAGGATAGGCAATTGTATCAAAACTTGATCAAGATGCTGACGAAGAGGTGTGTGTGTGCTTATAGTACACTAATTGCTGGTTCCGTTGTTTTATACCAACCAGAAAGACCCGTTCAAACTGTGAATAGGTGCGGTTTACGATCATGCTCAGTCAGAAAATGGACAACGAAACGACCTTGGATATACAGATGAACACTCACAAACACACACACACACGCAAACACACAACCCTAATGTAGAATCACATACCTTTATATCTATATATATATATATATATATATATTTATTTATTCGATATTCATGTATTTATTTATTTATTTATATATAATTATATATATATTTATATTTATATATATATGTATGTATATATATATATATTATATATATATATACATATAAATAGATAGATATATATATACGTACATACATATATATATCTATATATATATATTTATATATATATATACATATAAATAGATAGATATATATATACGTACATACATAT
>NW_014039772.1:21951-28993 GCF_001186125.1 Sphaeroforma arctica JP610 | reverse complement strand
CTCAGTATTCTATGGCTGCTGCTCTATGTCAAAGCTGTACCTATCATTCTCAACTCTAGACAGTGCCTTTGATCCGCTAAGTCTACTGTGAGCGCGGTGTGGTTTACCAACTCCAAAAACGTATACGCACACACTTTTCCAACCTCTGCTTGTTCCATGCATACATCGCCTACCAACAACATACCGGATATCTGTGTGCACCGAACGTTTTCGCTTACCATTGGCTCTTGTCCGCATTCCTCACAGGTAGAAGATATGATGAAACGTTCTTTCTCAGAGAACACCGAGCAGAAGGAGACCCCCGCACAACAGAGACAGGTATGAGTCATTCGTCACTTCACAAGTGTGTGTAAGTATATTTACACTGGGCTTGTAGTTTGTTTGTAGGTATATGTACGCTTGGCTTGTAGTTTGTTTGTAGGTATATATACACTTGGCTTACACTTTGTGTGTAGGTATATTTATACTGGGCTTGTATTTATTTTTTGTAGGTATATGTACGCTTAGCTTGTGGTTTTGTTTGTAGGTATATGTACGCTTGGCTTGTAGTTCGTTTGTAGGTATATATACACTTGGCTTACACTTTGTGTGTAGGTATATTAATACTGGGCTTATAGTTTGTTTGTAGGTATGTGTACGCTTAGCTTGTAGTTTTGTTTGTAGGTATATGTACGCTTGGCTTGTAGTTTGTTTGTAGGTATATGTACACTTGGCTTACGCTTTGTGTGTAGGTATATTAATACTGGGCTTGTAGTTTGTTTGTAGGTATATGTACACTTCGCTTGTAGTTTAATTGTAGGTATATATACACGTGGCTTACACTTTGTGTGTAAATATATTTATACTGGGGTTGTAGTTTGTTTGTAGGTATATGTACACTTGGCTTGTAGTTTAATTGTAGGTATATATACACTTGGCTTGCACTTTGTGTGTAGGTATGTGCACACTTGGCTTGTATTCCCGTACATATATACACTCCCGTCGGTGGATGTATTTGTACAGTGTAACCAACTCCACCCGCGTCTGCCGCAACCACACATCGCCTCAGGTGCGTGACCACGAGAAGACACTCAAGGAGATGACAGCCGTAGAGTGTGTGCACTGCAGTGATCTGGAGGACTACTACAAGGACACAGCCCATCTGCTAACACTCAACTATGACCTCATGAAATTTATATTCAGCACTAGTGCCGGGTCTAAGGTACGCGCCGCCTTGAGACCGGTGCAAGTGAGAGAGTGTGTGTGTGCCTGTGTGGTGGGTTGTAAATCGCGTGTGTTTTGGTGAGCATGGCTAGGTGGGTTGTGCAGTACTTCTCAGGCTATACGTGTATTCTATATATATATATATATCCGTTTCCAATTGCTTGTTGTCTATTTATATCTCTGTTGTATTTATGGCAGGTTCTACAGCACATATTCCCTTTTCAATTCTATATTATGTATTTATATTTATATTCTATTTATAGCTCTATTCTATTCACATCTACATGCCTTATTCTGTCAGTTTCTTTCGTCGAGGCGTCTGTTTGTGATCAACCACATGGCTCACCGTAACTCTGTGGCTGGGCTATTATATTAATAACTCTAGTTATAGCTCTATTCTATTTATAGCTCTATTCTATTTATATCTCTATTCTATTCATATCTTCATGCCATGTTGTCAGGTTCTATCGCCGGGGCGCCTGTTTGTGATCAACCACATGACCCACCGTAACTCTGTGGCTGTGCCATTGTATTTATAGCTCTATTCTATTTATATTTCTATTCTATTCATATCTTCATACCATGTTCTGTCAGGTTCTATCGCCGGGGCGCCTGTTTGTGATCAACCACATGATCCACCGTAACTATGTGGCTGTGTCATTGTATTTATAGCTCTATTCTATTCATATCTTCATACCATGTTCTGTCAGGTTCTATCGCCGGGGCGCCTGTTTGTGATCAACCACATGACCCACCGTAACTATGTGGCTGTGTCATTGTATTTATAGCTCTATTCTATTTATATCTCTATCCTATTCATATCTCTATGCCGTGTTCTGTCAGGTTCTTTCGCCTGGGCGGCTGTTTGTGATCTGCCACATGGCCCACCGTAACTCTGTGGCTGTGCTATTACGCAGTGAAAGCCCGCCAAAAGTACCTGCCGTTACACTCACTGTACTGGTGCTCTGTAGTGAGAATATGGTACAACGCAATGCAGGTATCTATCTCTATGGCTACTGCTATTGATTCCTTACAGGTTTTGCAGTATATGTATCTCTATTGCTACTGTTATGAATTCCTTTCGGGTTTCGCAGTATATGATGGAGGAGTGGTGCATGTATATGTGTATGCTCTTGTATCCATGCATGTAATGCTACTGGTGTTAACTTGGTACAGTTATTGTACGTATACCCATGTATGCATAGATAAACGTGTGTGGGCCCATGTATGCAGTGTTATTTGGATTGCCCTGCGTGTGTGTCGCACTGAATGACACTGTGACCGGTGCCGTTGGGAGAAAGTGTGATACGAGCCCGTACGGGCAGATACAGACATGGCTACAGAGTTTTAGAGTTTTAGGGTTTAAAGATTTAGATAGTGGATATCTACATAGCCTATTAAAGACAATGAGAGTATCTACCATCACCCATGTGATGATAAAGCGTTCCCTGGTCAGTGTGCGAGTGTGTGTGCGATTAGTTATAGGCTGACTTGTAGCATATACATGTGTACTTTCACATTGTGCGGTTTGTGTGTGTGTGTGTAACTGGATGTTGTTGTCTGTCTCACCATGAAACAACTGCAGTAGATCGAGCCAAACCCTTAGGTGCACTCATTGGCCGTCATAGACCCATCTCTACAACTGTAGCCACACAAGCACCCCACCCAACCACACCCATCCACGAATCAACTACACAACCTCACTCACAGGCGAAGGTGCACTCATTATCCTTCATAGATCCATTTCTACAACTGTAGCCACACAAACACCCCACCCAACCACACCCATTCACGAATCAACCACACACACTCACTCACAGGTGAAGGTGCACTCATTATCCTTCATAGACCCATCTCTACAACTGTAGCCACACAAACACCCCACCCAACCACACTCATCCACGAATCAACCACACACTCTCACTCACAGGCGAAGGTGCGCTGCTGCCGCTGCCCGTCCATGAACTGAGTGTGCCGCAGGGCAAGCTGTCGCACGAGATAGTCAACATCGCACCCACCGATGTGCTGTACATCACTAACCAGCGACTGGCGCTGAAGGACCCAGCAGCTATGCTCAAGCCGAAGCCACCGCTGCCAGGTAGGTAGGGACGGAGGGATACGCGAATACGTTTGTGTCGGGCGGTGGTGTGAGGCGGTGCGGGTATTGTTGGGGAGGTGTGGGATGGTACGCATGTATGTGAAAACGTTTTGATACGGGAATGCGAGGAGAGGGGTACGTATATCGTCAAGCGTGTGTCAAAACGTTCGATCTCATATGTGTAGGGCACTCGCTACTGAGATATTGAGAAAGAACTGATCATTCCTTTGTTCACACGCTGTGTTGCACTTAAACGTTAATTGGCTGTATGTAGTGACCAATACTCTGTGAGTAGGTATGGTATGTCGGTGGCAGGGGATAGGTGTCGTGCAGGATGACATCGTACGGATATACCAACAGCCTACCCTTTCATGCAAACACAGTAGTTGAATACACGTGGCTACCAGTACTATCATACATGTAGATACCACACACACGACAGTCTTCTATCGTATGCCTTGTCTCATCTTATAGCTCGACCGTTGCAGTTGGTTGCAAGTAACTACCAGTACTAGCATACATGTAGATACCACAAACGCGACAGTCTTCTATCGTATGCCTTGTCTCATCTTATAGCTCGACCGTTGCAGTTGGTTGCAAGTAACTACCAGTATTAGAATACATGTAGATACCACACACGCGACAGTCATCTATCGTATGCCTTGTCTCATCGTATAGCTCGACCGTTGCAGTTGGTTGCAGCAGCTACCAGTACTAGCATACATGTAGATACCACACACGCGACAGTCTTCTATCGTATGCCTTGTCTCATCTTATAGCTCGACCGTTACGGCAGTCTCTGTAGAACATAAAGGTAGCTATAGAACATCCCTACCACACAAAACTCAACGTATTGGGAGTTTATAATCCTAAGTGTTTGTTTTGTCTGTTGACTGTGTGGTTGTCAGTCTCCCAGAGCTTAAGTGGACACATGCGTAACAAGTCCAGTGCAGTCTAAGAAAGTAACAGCTGCGCTAACGCAGTTTAACGTTTATTTCAACACCCGTTCGTGACTTGTTACACTTGCAGCACTTACACAAAACACCACTTGATCCAGCACAGAGTGCCCGAGAGGTGAAAACGTTGAACATAACGTATCATAATATCATATATCATATTATATAATGTTATATCGTAATCATAATCACGATCACATCATACCATACCATATCATATCACATCACATCACATCACATCATGTCATAGTTATAATCGTATTCATAATTATATCATATCATAACATTATGTTATATTGTATCGTATCATATCATATCATATCATGTCATATCATATCATATCATATCATATCATATCATGTCATATCATGTACCATATTATATTATATCATATCATATTATATTACATCACATATTGTATTATATCACCAAATTTACTTATAATTGTGTGTGCATGTAGGAGGAAAGAAACGACCCGAAGAGGGCGAGGCAGACGAATTGACACAACAACTGATGGTCATCGCAGAGAAAATGAATCAAAAGTAAATAACAGTGCAACAGATATGTGCTAAGGAGTATGCGTAGTGTGGTTTAACATGTCACTTTTCTTTGAACCGTCTCGTGCGTAGCCATGTACGGCTTCCTGATCATAATATATATATTTATTTATTATATATATATATCTATATATATATATATAGGTCAAGTCTTCAGGGCGTGCGAAATGTATTCAGTGCACTCATAAAGGCGGTTCGGTACTATCTTGCAGAGATGAAGTCACCACTATCGATCCAAAAAAAGACCTCAAAATTCTGGATCTGGATTTTGCCGAAAAGTGGAGTCAGTACAAAACCATTAAGGACCGTTTGCGGACGTATGAGTGTCTCGGGTGTCCAGATTTAAACGCGCACTATGGCGATACCTATGTTAGGAAGTCTCTCCATGATAAGGTGTGTGTACACGTGTGCGTCGTGTACCATTCCATTCGATACACATGGCGTTTGTCTGGCCTGGCTGTGTGGATCTGCAGGCGCAAGTGACACAGTGAGAAAAGGTAGTGTGTGTGTTGGCGTAGAGAGGTACACATGTATATAGACATCTTGGACAACAAGACGGGTAGTGTAGCTGTGTGAAGTAATATGTACTGTATACGACTGTATGTCACGGAGCACCTTCTACTACGCGACTTAGGTATGTGTAGGGGTGTATTCATTTGTTGCAAGTTTGTGTATGTGTGCCTTTATTTGTTGTAAGTTTGTGTATGTGTGTCTTTACGTTCACCTGTTATACGTTTGAATGTGTCTGTGGAGTGGTATATAGATACATATATATATATATGTATATATATATATATAGCTATCTACTAATGAGTATGCGCTTCAAGGCTCTCCTACTCCCAAATAGATCGATTGTATTTGCTTAAGGCTTGGTTCTTATCCAGTCCTTTTAGGACTAGGGTTTCGATAGTAGGGTTTGGTGAGTAGGGTTTTGATGCTCTTGGTCTACCCTTGGATAAGCCGCTACTGCTGCGGACTTGATTGTTAGCTTTGCCTCGATATAAATCGTATCCTACTACAACCGTTATGGTATCCAAAGTAACTCACACACGTCCAAATTAACTCATACACATCCATTGTAGCTCACACACGTCCTTCCTTCCGCTTGTCACTTTTAGGTGCAAAAGCTCAAGTACAACCTGTCGCAACAGAATCTGAGCCTGCTGCCCGAGTATGAGCAACGCATCCGCGTGTTGCAGAGGTTGATGTACGTCGACCACGACCGGATAGTACAACTCAAGGGACGTGTGGCATGTGAAATCAACAACTGCGATGAGGTGAGTGTCCTGCTCTTACACTTCTATCCGTACTTATTAATCACAGACGTGTCATACTACCATGGAAGTGTTCACAGACATGGCGTACTGCTATGTACGTATTCACAGACATGGCGTACTACCACGTACGTATTCACATATATATCATACTACCACGTATGTATTTACATATGTATCATACTACCACGTACGTATTCACATATATATTATACTACCACGTACGTATTCATATGTATGCCAAACTGCCACGTATGTATTCACATATATATCATACTACCACGTACGTATTCATTTATATACCATACTGCTATGGATCACACACGGCCAGTCTCATACCTACACGTGCATGCCGAAATTCCAATAGGCGAAAGAACGTATCACTGGGCTACGACGCTTGGCGTCCACGTTGTACTCGCGCATAAAACAAACTCAATTCGGAGTGTGTAAATACTAACCTCAACTCCGTGTTGATAAACCAGGTTTTGTATGTGTACTAACCCCAACTCCGTGTTCATAAACCAGGTTTTGTAAGTAAGTACTACCCCCAATTTCGTGTTCTTAAACCAGGTTTGTATGTGAGTACTAAACCCAACTCCGTGTTGATAAACCAGGTTTTAGTGACCGAACTGATCTTCAACAATGTTCTCACCGACCTGACGGCCGAGCAAATTGTGGCCCTGCTGTCGTGTATGGTGTTCCAAAGTAAAATCAATGACGAGCCGTGTTTGACCAAAGCACTGCAGGAGGTAAGCATATGGGGGTTGGATGGTGCATTTTTATACTATACGTGAATGGTATACTATTTACGAGTGTATCCGCACATGTTTGGTAACGTCTGGTTTAATGTAATTAGAGTATTCACAGTAGCCACTGTCGTTCATAAACTGAGAAAACGTAGGAAACACAGTTGATCAAATCGATCGTATCAATCTACACAGTTGATCAACTCGA
>NW_014039772.1:12498-21199 GCF_001186125.1 Sphaeroforma arctica JP610 | reverse complement strand
TAGTTGATCAACTCAATCGTATCGATATTCATGTCTACACCCTGTGTGACATAGGGACAAGAAAACATCATCAAAATGGCGACTCTGATTGGCGAGACGCAAATGGAATGCGGCATGACTGAGCCCGTTGATACCTACCTCGAGACGTTGAAGTTCGGTCTAGTTGAAGTTGTGTACGAATGGGCCAGGGGGATGGTAAGTTTATATTTGTGTGGGGTGCTGGTCTCAAGTGATGTGGGGAAGGTACGGCATCCTAGGGTTTCATTTAGGGTTATCTCATTGAATCGATCAGTAGCCCTTGATAAGATTCAGTTGTTAGGTTTAGTAGTATTTGTATTAGTATTAGTATTATATCAGTATCAGTATCAGTGTACGATTCTTGAATAGATGGAGTAGGTACCAAAAGGTACATTTACTACTTTTTCTATATATAGATTTGTTCTAAATTAGGCATAGTCTTTTTCTGGGCTGGGTGTATGGCTTGCAGCCCATGCAACTTTGCAACTTTGTGTTACCGTATTTTCCAGCCGTTGACTATCCGTACGTTGCATGTAAGCTGTATGTAGTTTGTACCTACAAGTATACTGTTTCGCAGTCAGATTGAGTACGTTTCTAACCGTTGATTATCTGTACGTTGTATGTGAGCTGTATGTTGTTTGTATCTGCATGTATACCGTTTCGTAGTCAAATTGAGTACGGATAGTTCAGAGACACATTGTACTGCGATACTGCGCATGTTCCTTCGCGTATACGTTTTCTGAAATTTACTTTTCACCTACACGCGTAGTCACATCTGGTAATCCAAAGTGTATAAAGGGACCAAGTGTGTGAATAAGTAGCACTAATGTGTCTGCATATACGACTAGACTTCCTTAGTAAAAGGCACGTGCATGTATATTTATCCAAAATGACGCATGCATGCATTCATATCCATCATGACCTGCTTAGCCTTGCAACTCATACCCAGCTGTGTGTCTATGCCACCTACCACCACACCACACAGCCGTTTGCGGAGATCACCAACCTGACCACAGTGGAGGAGGGTGTCATTGTGCGGTGTATAGTGCGACTGGACGAAACCTGTCGTGACGTGCGAAACGCTGCGCGTGTCATAGGCGACCCCTTACTGTACAAGAAGATGGAGCTAGCATCCGAGCTGATCAAACGGGATATCGTATTCGCAGCTAGTTTGTATACGGCCTAGCTTAAGTGGCAGGCACGCATACGACAATGAAAGTGCTTGAGGTCGTGAGCTGACAAGGAGGTATGACATTGGTTGGCAGGGGGGATTCTTCTTCATACGGGGTAGACACAGCAGTGGATGGGATGGTATTAGCCGCCGGTTTGTACACGGACATACCGTTATAGAGACAACGAGGGATATGGAGGTGGATCCTGAGACGATGAAGCGCGATGTTGATATATATGTATATATATATGTGTGTGTGTGTGTGTATAGCCGATCGGTTGTTCATGTCCCGATAGAGTATTGAAAATTGGGCTCAGCGGGCTACAGCGAATCCGTGGCATCAGAGTGTACAAATGACTAAATGTTTCGTACGCGTTAAAAATCATATACGACCCAATGGAATAATGACACCGGCCACCGACGAGAGAAAAGCATTCTATGCTGACCAATGTGTGGGCTGTATAAGCGATACGTTTCGTCTAGCGACATTTGTTAAGCAGACTGGAACGCGAGAAGGGAGGGGCGCTCGCGGCTTGGTTGCATTTCAGCTGATGGAGTGCACTATTGGATTACTATCAGGGCATAATTATTACCGCGGAGAAGCTGTGTTTAGTGTCAGTTTATTAGTTGGTCTGTCAAGGGCATGTTGTTGACCTATGACAGCCAGTCTGTAATGTTGGGAACGACAATCACTAGGCTGGAATGTGTATATCTCGGACGATGCAACTGAGAGCCTCAATTTGGTATTCGGCGTAGTCACTCACCAAAGCAGTCGTCGAAATGAGACACAACGGTATCATGTATTTCAGTAGAGAGCGGCAAATTAACATCCACCGCCACCTTGCACACGGCCTCGACAATAGATGTGTATTGATAGTATCACTTAGTAAACATTAGACGACAATAGGTGTGTAAGTGATAGCATCACTCAGTAAACATTCGACGATAATAGGTGTGTAAGTGATAGCATCACTCAGTAAACATTCGACGATAATAGGTGCGTAGTAATAGTTACATCGAGTGCATGACTCTATAAACATTAGACACGGCTTATCGTTGGGATAAAAATGTTTATCATTTACGAAGTATATTTTCAGTTAGGTTTGGTACGGTCAAGTACCTACAAAAGTGCGGGGTTGATACCAGTCTGTGCGCCATTTTCTAGAGATGATCTGGAACTTTATCTGTCGCTGGTTCGAACAAAAGTAAACACCGGCTCATGCACATCGACCAAGAACCATGCTTATCACTCAGCCGACAAGTGGAGCAATGTTCCATTTGAACATGCAAGAAGTCGTGAATCTACTTAACCACCGTATATCGAGAATTGAAACCGCTGCATGCGAATGGATACGGGCATCACCTCCACACACATGGAACCATGCTAAATGGGCAATACATGATATCTAATTGCAGCAATCTTCATTGTAAATTGTAGTTTAAATGCTGGCTCTACTATAAACCAAATTCTGGCTCTATAATATACTTAATAGTATGCGCTAGCAGTTTTGTGATCCTCTTGCTGATATGTAACTTTTTGGTCCCCCTTGTTGTGCTCATCATCCTCCATGTCGTACCCATCGCTTCCCATGTCGTAAATATCACCTACTTTGTTGAGATCATACTTCGACTTAGTAACATACTTCGCCTTTAATAGTAACGTAGATTATTTCTGTTTCTGTTTCGGTGCTTTGTCAAATATTATGATACCGCACTTGCTAATTTATTTCATTTGATATAAGCCCCCCCTAGTGTCATCTCCACTCATCATGATTTTAATACTTCCTTTGAACTTCATTTAACTATGCGTGACCAGTAGCTCTGTAATAGGCTTGTTGGTATTTACCTTTGTTGTCCGAATCACCCCCCTTGTTGTACTCATCATTGTCCTCCATGTCGTACAAACCGCTTCCCATGTCATAAACATCACTTTCTTTGTTAGGGTCATACTTCGCCTTAGTAACGTAGACTATTTCTGTTTCTGTTTCCGTGACTGTGTCTGTCTCCGTGACCGATTCCGATCCAGTGTGCAGGATAGTGCTAGAGACCTTGATAACCTTGGTGTCTGTTGCTGTTTCAGTTTCGGCCTCAGTGGTTGTTTGAGTCTCAATCTTGGTGCTCGTTTCGATATCAGTATCGGTGACAGTGTCCGAATCAATATCGGTTGTGTATTCGGTTAGCACTTATGTGCTTGATTTAGTCTTGATCTTCGTTGATGTAACAGTGTCCGTGGCTGTTTCAACTGCTGTAGATGTCTCGGTTTCTAAACCGGTTTCATATATCGCTGAGGTCTCGACGTGAATCAAAGTTTCGAACTCTGTCTCGATCTCAATATCTGTCATAGTTACTGTTTTCGTATCTGTATCAGTCAGGGTTTTGTATTTCAACTTTGTCTTGGTCTCTGTTTCAACAACTGTGGCGTAATCGGTGCTTCTCACGACATCAGTTTCTGTTACGGTTCTCGTTGTCGTACGGTCCACCTCATGCTCCTGCTTATACTTGTCATCCTCATACTCGTTGAACCTGTTGTACTTGTGTGCTGGGCGGTATTTCGACTTTTCGCAGTCTTCCCACTTGGAGTTATTGCAAATACACATATGCGTCTCACCGGTGTACGACTGGCCATGTGACGTTGTAACACCCTCATACTCACAGGGCGCAGTACCGTGGTGGTTGTAGGCCGATCTGGTCGGTGCACCCAAGGAGGTCATGGCTTGGGCGACAATGAGAAGTGCGACAGTTGCTAGCTTCATGTTGTTCAGTATATAATATGTAATGTTAATTTTGAATGTGATACATCGTACTGCAATGACCCTGTGTTTTATGCCTTTTTTCAAAGGCTATGCTACATATTTATTTTATATGGTGTTCTCGTTTGTTTGTATGTTCAATTTAGAAGGCTTTGCTTTGTAACTATTTGTTTCCTTCTTTTTTATAAGAATAACGATCAACGACCGGTTTGACGTCGCTTTTTCGACAATATGTGACATCATAGATATTTGTAGAGCTCATATTGTTTCATGGTTTTCAAATTAAACGTCGTGTCCCATTGACCGCCTAAAACTTTTCTTTAAATAAGTTAACTTAACAGTCTATTTAACATAACTTGTAAGTGGTAAATTACGACATAGTAACTATGCACATACATTTTAATTTGTTATCAGTAGTGTACTAGTGCGTTGGGCCTGTCAAGCTGTCCTCCAGGTAGATCTAAGATCTGCAATGGATACTAGTGACCAAACTTTAAGAGGCGAAGGGGGAAGGAGGGGGGAGAGTGATGGTTAACACTTTAAACTGACTCCCGCAACCACTCCCCATTTTGTTGCTATGGAAATTAGAACCTGAAACCTCGCACTATTAGTCTTTTTAGTATTTAGCCAGCTTGAGAGTTGAGTCCAAACTCCAAATGATCATACTATATGATGTCACATAACTTTTAAAAAGTGACATCAAATGACTGTTTACGTCACGTCATCGAAATTTTATTGGTTATCGATAGTGCCTTGTGGGTCTGTCGGCTGATCTCACACTGTCCTCCAGGGGTAAATCGATAGATGTTTTCTAGAGTAGTGATTAGGCGGTTGTCTGGCGCTCAGGTGTTGAGGTATGCAGTGATGAAATGTTTAATTTCTTTATCTTCAAGGGGAGGTGAATGATTCCTGCAAACAGCCAAACACTCATAAAGGTGTCCTCGACATTTTTTCTCAATACTTATTTGTTCTATTCCAATTTTGTTGCCTAAACATCTCGTCGTAAACCTGCATGGCAGATCTTTCTGAATGTTTGTTAAATTGGAGTGTATGTTAAATTTTTAATCTTGTACATTTATAAGGTTTTTAAATTAACTACTATGGAAAGGCAACAAATTAAAGTTTGCTCAACCCAGCATACAGATAATATATTCCCATCTGGGCTTATACTCTTCTAGCAGACTATGGAGAGAGATTTTTTCTTAGCTCATTTCGATTATCATTAGTTTGCGAAATGAATAGGAATTAGCTCAGAGTACTGGATACCGGGTATACCAGTCACTATATTCTAGTAAAGCGCAAAATAATATTCCGACAATCAAAAAATGTATGCATTCGACTTGTGAGGTTTTGGTGTACAGTTTGCTTGTACATTTCAGTCTTGATCTTTATTGCAACTCCGTCAATTACTATTCCTCCGGTAGTAGTATATTCTGTTTAATCCAATCTCCCGATAGCGTGACAAAACGCAACCCCAGACAGAATAAGAGCATCGACATCAAGACAGGCATTACTAGTGACGGTCTGGGGGATGCGAAACATGTGCATACGGAAAGAAACTTGGGCGGAAACCGAGAGCCGATGAGGTTTGCTCTTTGTCATACGGTAGACATTAAGTCATTCAAATCAGGATTATCGTCACTGTTACTCTAGCCTCTACATCTATTGCACTTTATTGACGAATATATTTGATTTGATTTGACATTTGGCATATATTAATGTGCCGATTATAACTAAATGAAATTATGTTTAAAAGTCACCCACAGAGGTTGGTCACAACTATTGCTGTCTAATAAAAATTTCCTGTTTTCCTGTGTAACGGGAACGGTGCTCCACTATAGTCTACTGTAACATTTGGAACGAACACATTCAAACACAAAGCCCAACCTTTCTAATCCCAAGTTAATGCTTGCAGCCACACCACCATTCAATGCGACGGCGCAGCGAGCTTCTCTTATTTTTAAATGGCAGGTGCTGTTGGTGTCAAGCTGGGCTCCTGGCAAATGACCACGCTCCTTTCAGATGGAGTTTAGTACCCGTATTCAGGACTGCGCATACTGGATGTGTGGCAGTTTGCGTGCGTGTATGTATGTGATTTGGTGTACTTTATTGTAGTGTGTGGTATATATATATTTATATATATATATATATATATCATATATATATTTATATAATATATATATATATATGTGTGTGTGTGTGTGTGTGTGTGTGTGTTGTGTTGTGTTGTGTTATGTGCGTATGTGCGTATGTGCGTATGTTTATGTGTTTGTGTTGCCCAGGTGCAACTTTCGAGCATTATGCCACCCATCGAGTTACAACGTAAATTGTAGTCATGCGTCCTTGCTGCTGCTTGTGCCGAACCGAGCAATAGCCTTCAACTAAGGACCATCCACTAACCACACCGTACGCCATTCCCCCGATATTCCAGTCAACGAATGCTTGCATCGCACACCAGCGGATAAACCCCAAAATATATCTCGAGCATCGAGGCCGAGCCAAGTATACAATACTTCACCCAATCCAAACTCAATCGAATTTCACCTGACCACAGCAGCAGTCACGGACGGGGCATCTATGAACCTTCCTAGCCGTATCAGGCACAAGCAATTAAGCAACCAGACTTCAGATGACGGACGATGAATCTTGTAACCGCCCACAACGATGCGAGATAGCCATCGCATTTGGTGGTACATTCAGCTGACCTGTGCGGTATGCTTGTACCTAGCACCCGCACCAGGGCCGTTTCGTGAAAATACATGGATGGGTAGGCGTGTTTTCCATAGGTCTCCTGCCAAACCCGCACACCCAAACGCATACACAATGGTGGTGTGCCAGTACTCCTAAGCTATGCTACAGCTTCCTACATGCGCGTGGATAAGTACACTGATGCTCGGCTGGTGAGACATACACTCTTGTTGTGTCCCTGTCCGGGTCTTACGCGTTCGTCACGCTAGTCTGGCGCTGATCACAAGTGCCTATCGGTGCACACCTCAGAGGTGTGTATCTGCCCTCACACCCACTCAAACAGGTGCTTCACCAAGTACATATGAATTATGAATGTACCTACTGAAACAGGTGTTGAAGTAAGTACATATGAATGTACCTACTGAACCAAGGGCTGAACAAAGTACATATAAATGCATCGGCGTGCCGACTCAAGTAGCCATGAAATACGTAGAATCGAGTGCCCATGAATGTACGTAAAATAAAGTACCATTGAATGTACGTAGATCAAGTAGCCATGAATGTACGTAGATTCAAGTACCCATGAATGTACGTGCATGCCTGTACGCCCGTGTTCAGCTGGTTGCACAGGTACCTCCTGCCGTGTCGCCGCGTGAGGGTGCGGAGTTCACTCGCCGCATGCTGGAATCACGCGTATCCCACCCACTCATCAGCGTCTTCCGATTGAACCCACCATCCCACGAGTCATTGCTGGGCAGGGTGCGCCATATCCTTAACCGGTTCGCGTGGATGTTGCACCGGTACCAGATCAGGCACGCGCAGAGACCCATTAAAAGGCCCAACCACTTGAGCACAAAGGTTGTGATGGGGATGTTGTACTGCGTATCGCCGTCGATGCCTGCGGAGTGGGTCAGAAGGGACGCGTGAGAGAGAAGGGAATAGGATCAATATGATGGACTACCCACGAACTACCCACGAACGACTACCCGCGAACGACTACCCACGAACACGCCCCATCACTAGGGGCATGCACGGATCACCCGATTTGCCAGTACAAATCCATATACAAAGGTGTTTTTGAAATTGTATACAATATATCTTGTATTGCCTCAGGTAACATCACTGGGCCAATCACGAATCATCCAATTACCAGTACAAACCCATGTGCAAAGGTGTTTTTAAAATTGTATACAATATATCTTGTATTGCCTCAGGTGGGGGCATTCACGGATCACCCATTTGCCAGTACAAACCCTTATACACGTGTGTTCCCAATTTACTTAATATATATCTTGTATAGCCTGAGTTAAGTAACTCCCACACTGAGCATGCACGCAGCAAGGGCTTGCCTGGGCAATCCCTTCATCAAACCCCGCGTTAAAATTCGTATACAATGCCTCGTGACTTACCAGATTGGGTTATCTGCCCCACAGAGATACTACCAATGAGCATGAGGGGAGAGGTACCTTGCCTGCGTATCCATAATCCTATACTGAACTTACTGAACTGTGTGCACAGGTCTGGATACAACACATCCTACCTGCTATCCAATAAAACACTACCACGCCTTCACGTGGCAACCGAACCGATTGTTGGTAGGATATCGTAATAAACCTCCGTGCCAACGAACTTAAGTACAATATATCTTGTCTCGTGGTACCATATGCTATACTACACCTGCCATCCGCCAAACCCATCACTGAGCATGCACACAGCAGTATATACTCATATACTCTCTCAACCAAACGCTGGGTTTCCGAATGAAATCCGTACACACTATCACGGTACGATGATACTCTTACTTGCAATTCATATCCAAAAATGTTATCCTGGTCTGCTAATACTCTTACCCGCAACCCAGGTACCATCACTGAGCATCCACGGATCGACGGTGTGCATGCGGTGAGATATCCAGCCACTGCTACCGTCGGGTGTCAGAGGTTTGACAACTTCCTCTTCATACAACTCAGGTGTCAACACCTGTAGAGCAGGCAGAGATGAGACATGAGTTACACTATATATATATATATATGTGTGTGTGTGTGTGTGTGTGTGTGTGTGTGTGTGTGTGTGT
>NW_014039772.1:0-10592 GCF_001186125.1 Sphaeroforma arctica JP610 | reverse complement strand
AGATAATCATACGACATAACAGTATAAAAACATGAGACAGATAATCATACATACGACAGTATAAAACCATAAGACAGATAATCATACGACATACGACAGTATATAATCACAAGACAGATAATCATACGACATACGACAGTATAAAATCATGAGACAGATAATCATACGACATACGACAGTATGATCACATGACAGATAATCATACGACATACGACGGTATATAATCACAAGACAGATAATCATACGACATACGACAGTATAAAATCATGAGACAGATAATCATACCTATACCTCACTCACAGAGAGACGGTGAGGCACCTACCTACACACAGTACAAGCATAAGCACACAACAACCCGCAACCCGAAAACCACAAACCACAACCCGCAAACCAAAAACCAAAAACCAAAACCGAAAACCGAAAACCGCAAACCACAGACGGTCGTTGAGATATATACGAATAAGTAACTACATATAAAGCATTAAAGAAATACAATCACTACCCACAGCACGGGCCATATGTTGGACCGCAAACACTCTGCACACATCTATCCGTTTCTATCATACCACCGTTGCCCTACGCGTTTATTACACATTACAAAGGGCACTCTACACACACTCATGAGAGGAGAACATCATCATTTCAAACACGCAGATATTCCGCAAACACTCCCTGAGCACCCACACGCCCACTGTATCTCCTTTGAGTCTCTTTCACAGAAACTACTACCACCGGCACTCAGAGAGGCTACATACTATGCACCTTCTGTAACCACAACGACAAACCGTGAAGACCCTCTGCACACACCTGGCCGTCTGTACTTCTTATCGATATTATCCAATGGAGACATGGGATGGGGAATCCACGGGCCTACGAGAGGAGATACCGAACATCAGTATGTGAAGGCAGCAGCCACGGTATACAGCCCATGCCCACACAGCATCCGTTCAAATGTATATTCTAGCACTATTGATGTGCTTGTATGTCTTGTATGTGTTTATGTGTAGTGTATGGACTTATGTACAGTGTATGTAACTATTGATGTGCTTGTATGTCTTGTATGTGTTTGTGTGTAGTGTCTGGACTTATATACAGTGTATGTATTTAGATATAGTGCAGTGTATGAATACATATATATGTAGTGTATGTATTTGTATAGTATATGTATTTTATGTATAGTGCATGTATTTATATAAAGTGTATGGATTCAAATACAGTGGTTTTTTTAAACAGTGTATGTATTTATATATAGTGCAGTCTAAGTATACATATGTAGTGCATGCTTTTATATAGTGTATGTATTTATATATAGTGTATGTATTTCGATATAGTAAATATATATATATATATATATATAGTATAGTGTATTTATTTATATATAGTATGTAATTATATAGTGTATGGTATACAATTTATCTATTTATATATTATGTATGTGTATGTACATAGTGTACATATCTATATATTGTGCATGTATTTATATATAGTATAGCATATGCATTTATATAAAGTGTATGTATTTATGTACAGTGTGTGTATTGATTTATATTGCATGTAACTAATATAGTGTATGTATTCATATACAGTGTACGTACTATAAATAGTTTAAGTAGTTGTGTATAGCATAGTGAACATATATGAATATCAAGGCATGCAAGCCCCTACTCATATGTAGGTAGTCCCGATGTGGTGTATTTGTAATTGTATGCGCTCCGATTGGTCAGCAACCGAATGCGTTCTGTTGCGGCGCTTATCCGAGAGTGTAAGCGTTTATTCGTGCCAGAAATTCAAAGAAACAAACGCAAAAAGGACCAACTTTGAATAGATTTATCACATATACATTTAGATATATAGATGTATATGTGTGTATGTTTGTGTTATTCATACATACATATATATATATATATATATATGTGTGTGTGTGTGTGTGTGTGTGTGTATGTATATATGTATGCATGTATGTAATTGCAAACATATATACCATATCGATATATATATATATATATGTGTGTATATATATATATATATATATACTGTATGTATGTGTGCGTGTGGGTTCACATCTTTTTTTATAGCTATAATGTGAATCAACCAGGTTTTTTGCGTGTCGGCATATAACTGAGTGTTTATTGGATTCTTTAGCTGTGCATATTTGTACTTGCTCTTTCCGCATAAAGTCATATTTTAATTGAGATACCAGGTGTACAGAATAAGCCTACGCCCCAGAAATAAAGATGTTCAAGTGTACGCATGTATCACAATCACGAATGAGTTCTAAAACAGGTGTGAATGTAAAAAGACTCTTTGTTTAACGTTCATACGCTCGAAGAGTTCACAATTATATCTAAAGTAGCTCCTACGTTGGTATATTTAAATTTTGCCATATTAGGTAGTTTATGTATGATATTGACTTACCCCTGACTATAGTAGTTCGTAACAACGGTAATTGTGCCCAGGACCCCAAACACCAAAAGGAAACTCGCCGTATCGCCTACGTCTGCACCCATAGATATGGGCACGGCTATCTCTAAAAATAAAACACTAGTGAGCACTGCGAAGGATACCTGAGTTCTATCACCCAGTACAGGCGTTGGATGATTATTGCTATTAGGTTTAAAACTCGTCCTACGGGCGGTAATATAACTGGCAGGAGCGCCCGAACCCGAAGGGGAACTACAATGGAGTCTCTCTCGCGACATAGCGTCGTTGGTGTTCCCAGTACATAATACTTCTATTCATCACCAGATATATATGAGAAACTAATATGCACCATTAGATACTTCTATACTTCACCATATCTATGTAAGTATGCGCGCTTCAACTGCAGCGGATCAGTAGGTCGGTTGTCTGACTCGCGAGAGAGAGCGTTCATCGACCTTAGCGGCTCAACTGTTCAACCAAGGCAACCACTGAATGTGAGTCGAACGATATTGCTACAGATCAGCCATAATTCCATATTTATATACAAAAAGGGCATTAGTATGTGAAATCACAGATAAAACCAATGAAATACCTCAAATATTGACATTTTTCTCCATCTATCAAATTAAATACCTAGTATAAGCGGTAGCTGTACTGACTACTGACTACTGACTACTGACTACTGACTACTGACTACTGACTACTGAGTGTCTGACTTGCGAGCCGAGACTCCCGAGAGAAGTTTATTATCTTTATTATGTACGTAAAACGTATAAAATGTAATTACGTTCAACGTTTATTTGCTACATCATAGTCCGGCGTGGGTGCCAGAATTGCCAGTCCCAGGGCCCAGGCCCCAGCCCCCTGGGGCCAGGCCGCCAGGGTGGCAAAGTGTGACTGGGTTTTACGGAAATATCATGCCGTTCTAACACGTGTATTCAATCTGTACTGATAATACTGAAAGGGTGGGCCCCTTGTGAATGACTGATATCAAGTGCCATACAATCCAACACTGAAATTGCCCTGATAAGCGCGTGCTGTTTGTTAGTAGTGCGCTATAATTAGTTTGTATGGTTGTTAGGATATAGTGCTGCACTAACATTTCATATCTCAGATTATCGTACTGTATAGGGTCTACTTGGTAGACGGAGATTATTGCAGTGTTTTTCTGTTTGTGAGAGATATATACGTACGTCGATACGCCACAATGGGTGCTGCCGGTAAACGCGGAAGAGATAAAATCTCAGCTCAAGCAACGACGATACAATCAGTTGTTAGCAGTACTGACGATAATAGTAAGGAGACTGCAAGGAACTCTAGGAAGTCGAGATCGAAGACTCTGGACCTCAAGTCTAATCTTCAATTGAAAGATCAAGACACGGATACTGAAGAAAGTGAGTATGAGGGACTAGAGGACGAGGAGGAATCGGATGGTCAAGTAGGGGAGGCCGAAGCGTTTGGTTTGAACGATGCCTCTGCGGATGAGAATTCTAATAGTGAAGACGAGAATGGTGATACATTAGGCGTGACGAACAGTAAAGGTGATGCTCAATCAGATGGGGTAGAGGACAGTGTTGAAGAGTTCAGTGGGAGTGAGGGGGAACTTGGCGAGGACTTCGATGAAGAAAATGAAGATGCGTACACGCGCAGAGGCGGGTGGGCTGGATACGAGGATAGTGACTCGGATGACGAGATACCTGCCAATACAGTGGGCAATATCCCTCTGGAATGGTACGATGATTACGAGCACGTGGGTTATGATTTGGATGGTAAAAAAAATCATCAAGAGCGGGATGCGGGGTGAAGGTGAGGATGAGATTGATCACTTCATTGAGAAAATGGATAACCCGGATTATTGGAGGACTATTAAGGACCCTACGACTGGCGAACAGGTCGTGCTGAGTAACGAGGAGGTGGACATCATTCAGCGTATACAAGGTGCGTGTAGTAGTTGCCCAGTGCTTGTAAATTTTCAAAGCTGTGAATGTTCAGTATCTGGGTACAGATATATTAGCTACACGTGCACATTGGTTTTTTTTCTCATCTCTAGTTTCTACTGTTTTTTTATGTATGTTACGTTCAATTGCGCATCACGCTAATGAGTCTGAGATTGATATGCTCGAAAATGAACATGAATTACTCAAGTACATGTCTGGCACAATTTTTCTGGAGGATTCATATGCTATTATGTATATATATATATATATATATCCGGATATACCTATATGCCTGTATTTTCACTATACATTTATATATGTATGTGCTTGTATATGTGTATATATATATATATGCATATACTTGCGTAATATTGGTGATATACTATCTATCTGCATATGTATACATAAATTAGCGTCTTTATATCGATTATGTCTGTTTTGTTATTCATTTGTATACATATATATTCATATGTTTTAAATATATTTATTTATATATATGTAGGTGTGCGTGTGAGTGTATGTGTGTATGTATGCATATATGTATGTATGTATGTATACATAAATTAGCGTCTTTACATCGAATATGTCTGTTTTGTTATTCATTTGTATACATATATATTCATATGTTTTAAATATATTTATTTATATATATGTAGGTGTGCGTGTGAGTGTATGTGTGTATGTATGCATATATGTATGTATGTATGTATACATATATCTACTTACACATATGAGCATCAGATAGGTACACACGTGAGTGTTTATTGATATGTATCGCATGCATATGTATATATATATATATATAGCGCACGTGTGTATCCATTTTTTATGTGTGTATACGTGTCCACTCGTATGCTTAATGTTGATGTTTTACACATCCTTGAACAGATGTAGAAGGTACATTTATATAGCAGTTCTGGTATAGCATTTCCTGTGTATCACAGTGTCTGGGAACAGTATGCCGTTTTGCATATATTGTACATTTAGCGCATTTGTATTGCTTTCTAACTAGTCTCATGGTCATATCTGTACTCATGGGATATTCAGTATATAGTATGAATGCGGCACTGTCCACTCATACGCACGTATGTAGGTATAAAATAAGACTTCTGTCGTAGCGATGTCTGGTCAATGATGTGTTTGCGTTCATGTGTGTTTATTCTAGATATAATTGCGTGTTCATTGGTATGACCTCTCGATAACGTAAATAGGACGAGTCTCTGCTTGCTATTCTATAATTGACATGCTGTTACGCTCGTAAAGTGATTTATAAAAAAAGAGCGCTTAAATGAAACTTCAATCATACCTGCAAGTCTACGTGTGGTCAACTATTTTTTTTAGGCATGCACTAGTGGGCATATTTTATATAAGCAAATGTGCGAATTCGTTTATATTTTAAGCTTCCTGCGCCAGTCTTGATATATTCATACCATGAGCAACAAGTCTGTATTGTGTATTGCGACTATTTTTGAGAATGTGGAACTGTAAACACCCTTATCTTGTGGTGTAAATGAAACTACATATTCAAGATATTTATTCGTGACTGAACAGTATCGAATTTGTAATGGTAAGGAAATAGCATCTTCCGTGAATGTATATGATCTTGCAAGTACACCATGAGCCTGTCCTCCCTGAGTACGTGTGCACTTATAGCTATATGGCCCAGTCTATTTGCTATGTCTGCGCAGGTATGCTCCTTTTTTTGTTTGACACTTTTTCAGGAAAGCTCTCTTAGTATTGGTGTTTGGCATGTTTACTACATTTTGTGGTTTTATTATCAGCGCATGGCTATGAAGGGGTCTGTATTGTGTGTATGCCTTGTGGTTTAAAGTAGCGATCTGCGAGCTCAATAGTAACACATACACTCTGTACAAGGTGCACACTTATTCACCACATACGTGTACATCGATTCTCCCACTTGTACACTTGTACACTCATCAGAGCGCTCTCTGGGAGACACGTGCTAAAAATAATCGCCTTGTGATGATTACAGGTCGCATTAACGGCGATGGTGAGGAACAGCATCCTGAACACGTTGACTTTTTTACCAACACGGTGATGATCCACCCTGTGGGCAATGAACCCGAGCCCAAGCGACGCTTTATTCCATCAGTGCATGAGCACAAAAAGATCATGAAGATAGTCAGAGGCATTAGAGATGGGAGAATTCAGGTTGGGGCGAGAGATAGGAGTAAGAAGGTACGCGTCGGTCTCGTGAGAGTGTTTGTATCTCGTAATGGCGCAGAGTGACTGGATTCGCACAACTTTGAATAACGCATGCTATATTCGAGATTCTTTTCAAAAAAATTTACCAAATTTTTCGATCTTTTTTTAGAAGGAAGAAAAGCCCAAAGTCTACGAGATGTGGGCCGAGGGAGACGTTCCCACCAAAGATCACTATATGCACATGCCCGCGCCTAAGATGAAACTACCAGGACATGAGGAAAGCTACAATCCTCCGTCTGAATATTTACTAAATAAGGAAGAGCAAGCCGAATGGGAAGCTTTAGATATGGAGGACAGAGAACCCAAATTCTTACCAACCAAATACAGTGCGTTGCGATTGGTGCCAAGATATGATGATTTTATTCAGGAGCGATTCGAGCGGTGTTTGGATTTGTACTTGTGTCCCCGTGGTCGTAAGAACCGAGTCAACATCGATCCAGAATCACTTATACCCAAACTTCCCAAGCCTAAGGAGCTACAGCCTTTCCCGATTGCGTGTGTGGTCGATTTCGTTGGGCACACATCGAATATTGTGTCAATAGCCACATCGCCCAGCGGTCAGTACCTCGCTTCTGTGTCGTTAGATAAGACTTTGCGCTTGTGGGAAACGGTATCTGGTAGATGCGTGCGCACCATCGCTCTACAGACCAGTAGTGCCACTTCCATCAAGGATGCCGCCACGTGTGTTGCATGGAATCCTAATCCCGAGATTAGCATCATTGCCGTTAGTATTGGACAGGATGTGTGTGTATACAATCCGAGACTGGGCGCTCGAGAAGCCTGGGAAGCCGTGGATGTTGTGCTTGCACGTGCTGAGTCCGCTCCAAATCAAACTTCCGGTATAAATTGGGCAAAGGCTGGAGATGATCAACGTGAAAGGCATGGCTTGAGAATGCGAGTGACGCATTCAGCAGACGTGACATCGGTGACGTGGCATAAGAAGGGTGATTACTTTGCGGCTGTCACCCCAACTGCACCGGAAGGTGTGGCTATCCATCAGCTAAGTAGAAGGTATGTAATATTCTGGAATATTCTGTGTAAAACTGCATTTACTGTTATCGACGCAGTATTCTGTACCGTACTTTCGGTGATTTTTTGGCTTTAACATCAACTTTGGCTCATTCAGCTGTTACCTTTTTTACAGTCGATCACAAACTCCATTCAAAAAGGCGAAGGGAACCATTCAAAAAGTACAGTTCCACCCCACGAGGCCCATATTCTTCGTCGCAACGCAACGATATGTGCGAGTCTATAACCTTTCATCACAAGAGCTTATCAAGAAACTGATAACTGGTGTCAAATGGGTATCCAGTATGGATGTGCATCCCGCCGGAGATAATCTGATCATTGGTAGTTACGATAGACGTCTTTGCTGGTTCGATTTAGATCTGTCGGTGCGACCTTACAAGACGCTTCGGTATGTGTCTGCTCGAGAGATTTGTTGTTGGCGAGAGCTGATGTATCTATTGCGTTTTTCACATGCTACCTTCAACTCTTATATATGTAGTATACTCGAAGCGTCCGACTATTTCTAACGTGGCTAAACTATATTTGTCGGAACACCAGGTATCATACGCAAGCGCTGCGTGGAGTTGCCTTTCATCAGAAGTATCCTTTGTTCGCGTCTTGTTCTGACGATGGAAAGGTGCACGTTTTCCACGGCCGTGTCTTCAACGATTTGAATCAAAATGCTCTAATCGTCCCAGTGAAGGTATGCACTTTGACAATCATTAATTTTTATAGCCATATTGTTCGCAAATATAAACATATGACGCTATGTAAAGTCGCAGAGGTATGCGCTTTAGACTAAGTTTTGGACTTCGATTGCCTTGCATCTTTGCTCTTGTAGGTACTGGAAGGCCACACTCGCACATCGAGTGGTACTGGTGTCATGGATATCAAATTTCACCCCACGCAGCCTTGGGTCTTCAGTTGTTCAGCAGCTGGCGAATTAAAAATGTGGACATAATACCATAATTCAAACTCCAGCTGCTCATCGCTCTTGATTGTTGAAGGATGGTGTGGATAACCCATTAATTAGTAATAATAAAGGATTGTGAATAACCTCGAATCGTACTTGAATAAAAACAAGTCCTGTACATCTCGAAATATAAGTGCAGGTGTGCATGTGGAGTTTCTCGTCGATTCCAAGTTCCCTAAATACTTTCAAAGATGCACCTTTTCAATATTGGTGGCGTAAAGTTATTCTAATCTAGCACTATGCATATAATACTGATATCAAAAATCGTACTTCTAAACCCTTTCAATCTTACGAAAATACAATATCATGCGCTTCCCACCGCATATCTTTGATTACGTTTGATTTTAAAAGAAAAGTTTTAAAGTAACCCCCTGAAAGCCTCTTCCCTCAATGCAACTTGTAGATAAATCTTTATCAAGGCTCACAATACTTTAAGGATACCGCATGGATCCTTAGTTTCTATAATTGATTAAGGTCAAACAACTAGCTACAAGTCTTAAATAAATAAAATCAGGAGAGCTACGTTGTCCCTGCGACTATGTCTGCATCTCAATGCATGAGAAGGAGTAGCAATCGCACAGGGATCTGCGTGTATGTGCTTGTAACTTGTACCCTAAAGTCCCGGATGACCTGTACGATTACCCTGAGGGAAAGAAAGACGATGAAAGATAACATTGGTGGTGTGGGTGGGATACAAGGGAGAGAATTTGTGTCTTACAAAATTTAGCCCAGAGGACTTAAAAGTTGCAAATACGAACATCTACGAGGAGTATAGCTCTGATCTGTAGATGAGAGTATTCTAAGGGTATATACCAATAAAATGGTATTAGGGTTTGTTTGGTTTTCATTCCGCTACCGTAGCCATTACGAAGGTCTCCAATCTGAAGAGTGATATGTTAAATAATTACAGTACACGAGTATCGAAGCGGCGAAGCGGCTGTGAGTAAGCATCCGTTGCAGCGAATGTCTACTTCCGTGGTGGCAATCGCACGCCGTTGTGAACTCAGCGAGTTCCCCTTAATACATAGTATGGTAGCAATATTGCGATATGGTACGCGATCAAGCCCCGGTGGAAGCCATGCCAACCAATTTCGTGCACGATAGACTAGTGTGTGCCTGCTTTGAGAAAGATAGCACGTAGAGTTTCAAAAATTTGTTGAATCCTCCCGCTAGAAGAACTGGTGGTTCGTTGCGAATGGCGTTGATCAAGTGGATGGAGAAACCCGCAAATACCGCTCGGTTGAGTGGTCGAGTAAACTTGTTGGGGAGCGAAGAGCGACGAGCGATGACCTCGTTCGCGCTTAAGAAGATGGATCTGCAGTTGGTTGTGCGCCAGAAATTGTATTAACACAGCAGTAGGCCCAGTAAGGGAAAGTATACTCAACTTCCTCCGCTCCCCCCTGCAACGCATTGTCAAACTGAATCAGTGGGAGTGCATCTCTAGTGGTCTGTGATTGATTCAAGATGTTGCGCCATTTAAGAAAGGCGGTGCGGGGAATTCTGGAATCTCGTACCGACATAGGTTGTACCTATCCAGGCATAACGAACAAAAACTCTGTAAAATGCGATTCTGTCTGAGACGAATCGAAGTATCCCAATCGCTGGTGTCGAGCATAGCGTTGTTATTTACGGATCGAAGCTTCGTAACGTATAGCTGCGACTTGCATCATGCCTATTGCTTTTATATTAGCCTGTGCTGTTGAGAGGACGAAGCTGAAGTAATCGAGAGGTCGAACAGAACGGCTGCGTAACACCACGGGGATCATGTGGATACAATTTTTTCTGCGATGTCTTGGATACTGTGAACTGCGCTCGACGGCAAGAGCTCTATTGTCACTGTCTATAACACCATCGAATTGCGCTGTACCATGATGGAACAACTAACACTCCGCGTATCAGCTGATTGTCCAATAGTGCAACTGTTTGGCCCATCGGTGGCTTCTTTGGTGGGGGAGAAGGTCAATAGATGACATCATTTTTCCCATCGTTCATTTTGTTGCAATAAATTTGAATGAAATGCTAGATAG
>NW_014039773.1:41681-43125 GCF_001186125.1 Sphaeroforma arctica JP610 | reverse complement strand
GTATGTACTGTACTGTATCATGTTTGATGCATTTGAATATTTATTTATGTGTGCACATAAAAAAAAAATTGACCAATACACATCGCGGTCTTTGTATTTAATTGTTTTTTTAAAATCACCAAATAAATAAAAAGAAAACTACTATAAAAAAATACACAATGTTGTTATGAAAAAAATGCTCTTCTTTTATTTGAACAAAAACAGACAAAAAAGAGATATTATTATTTACTGCTGTGAGTGCTGTCTGCTGTATTTTTTAGAAGGCTACGCACGCGTATGCCACTATGGTCTGCGAAGTGCTTCCCTACTCCCTACTCACTCTGCTGTGTTCCCTGGGAGCTGGGGCCCCGGGACTGCCGGCCTAGCTTCGTCTATTTACTTTATACAAAGTCAACATAAATGTACTGACTATGTATTTATTTATTTTTTAAACAATATTGATTTACGTTTTTGTTTTTTTATTAAAAAACAAATACAAAAGACAAGATCACTACTCAAATCGTAAACGCCTTATTATATTTATTTTTTCAGACACTCTGCAGTTGCACTGCAAATTTACGTATTTTCAACCCGCTTACAATTCGAAAATTTCCTGCGGACTTTTGTCCGTCAGCCTTTTTTTTTCCTCTCTCTCCTAGTAGAGAGAGAGAGAGGCCGAGGCCCGAGGCCCGAGATGTTTACGTTCACTGTATTTTTAAAATAACTGTATTGATGTAGTTATGCACTGATTGTGCAAGTTTCCAGACCCGAATAAATAACAGTTGACCGGCCTTTTTAAACAAAAACCCTATATATATATATAATTATAAACCGATAAACCGTTTTATAAAAATGTGCATGGAAATCTCGTGTTTTCTAAATATTCTCACACAGCAAGAAAATACCTTTTGCAGTGACAATAATTTTACGAAAAATACTGGGGTTTTTTTACAACACAGAATATTTGGGACTGTATGTAAATACATACTGTGCATACATACTTTGTTTTACAATAAAAAGCTAATGATAAAACGTGGGTCATCTTTGTAGCGATTTCTAAATAGAAAAGATAAATACACCCGATCACATTGACATAGGATAGTATTGTTGTTTTTTTTTATAACTAAACTAAAATTAAAAGTCGATTTACACACAGCCTTCTTCTGAAAAATGATCAATTTACACGTTGAAAAAATTCGTTTTCTCAAAATCGGATCGCACAATGGCATGTATTCGTCAGGTTTTTTAAAGAAAAAGAAACCAAAACTGCATAAGTAGTAAAAATTCAGCCATTTTTGAAGTGGCCATATTGTGACCTGGGGCCTATGGGGACCTGGGGCGGCCATTGTTGGCCCCCACTTTCATTGATTCTTCTTCACCGAACAATAGTTCATCGTCAACTTCATCGTCAGAAGGATCATCACTGTTGAGTAGCAGCGTAGATATAGTACAATTTGTACTTGCG
>NW_014039773.1:33288-39034 GCF_001186125.1 Sphaeroforma arctica JP610 | reverse complement strand
TTGTTTGGTTGTCGTATATATATATATATATATATATAGTATGTGTGCGGGCGAAAATTTATTTCGTGTATGTGTATATACATGCACGTATATTGACCATTACGCAGAGAGTGCCTTTTGACCCTCTCACCACTCATATGCTTAGCCTTATCTGGTGGCATATTTAATAATACTTCAAAAGCTTATGTATACTAACATATTCAATACCACTTGTAACTGTCTACTGTCACAGACATACTAACACATTTTGAGACATGCGGGAACAACAATTCCAAACCTCTGGCACATGGACTGATCCTATATATGGCCTGGCACGTCGATTTCCGGCCTCAGAAGTCCAAAAATCGTACTGGAAGTGTCTTTTGTTGTGCGCGACCAAAATTTCGGATTTTTTCAGAATCGGGTCTCGAACCAAATACAATTTCTAAAATGTATCGGGTGATTTTCTTGTCTTTAGGTCATTCTAAGTATTTTCCGCTATCAAACTCCGGAATCGGATCTGAATTTGATGCTCCACCCCCTCTGGAGGAAGGGGTACTTTAGCGGAACAAATATATTTAAAAGCGATTGCAGTCATAGGCTCACGCCTCATAGGCAGTAGCACTTTTATTTATATATTTTAAAAAAAGCACTATCTACATAAATATCTATATGAATATATTATCAGATCTGAGATCTGCACGACTGCAGGCTACAGAGTACAGACTCTGTGTGCAGGACTATCTGGACTGTAGACCCGGCCAGGCCTTCAGTTTGTAAAAATACAATTCTGTAAAATAAAATATCTTCAAAATGTGACCAAAAAAATAAAAAATAGACACAAGAAGAACAATAATAGAATTATATAACTTTTTAAATTCTAATGGAGTACTTAAAGTATTTCAGATTATTTTAGAAGCTCGAATTCTTGTCTGATAAATCCTGAGCTGGTATAAGGTCGTGAGTCTCGCGAGTCGTCCCTGTCTTTTGAGTCTTATCAATCTCTATTTTTAGTATTTAGGTAAATTAAAATAGGTCGGCACTCGGCAGTCGGCACTCGGCACTCGGCACTCGGCAGTCGGCAGTCGGCACCTGACCTACCCTGTCATTATTACGAGAAAAAAAATAAGTAAAATAATTGCCGTAATTTTCGTAAGAAATACGTATCACATTCCTGAATTTGAAATTTTATGATTTATGCATGGTGAGCAAATTGAGAATTGGGAATTATGAAGTATGCAGCTCAATTTTGGGCCTTTAAGAAATATTCTATTTCTTAATTTTAAAAAGGAAAGAAGGATTAAGGCAGGTTATGAACTTATCAAAAAAGAATCATGTATGATATCTTTTTAAAAAATTTAAGAACTTAAAAAAAAAATCATGTATACCGATATCTGAAGAATTTTAAGAACCGGTACTTATTTTTATAGCATGTGAGGGACTAGGTGGGGCAAAGATTCTATTTCTATAACATGCAATCGTTTTCTCAGTACAAACTTTATATAGTGGTTGTGCATTGGGCGTAGAAGTGTAGAAGTGAATGTGAGTATGGCGGAGAATAGTGACGACACTGGGCGAACGAAAGCTACCGATACTGACACCACTACCCCCTCTGAAAAGAGTGTGCGAAAATCAGATAATGTGCGATCCTCTATCAAGAGGATGCAGCCGATTAACATTGATGCTATTGAGGGTGCAAGTCAGTATAATTGTTTAAAACTTTATCGAGGGATAACAAAAGGACAAACATTGAATTTCGCAGCCACAAAGTCTAAAGTTGACGATGACGATTGCAACAAAGCTACCTGTAGGTATTGCGACAGCACTAAAACTGACTCATCGAATCGCAAGAATGCTAATAATGCTATAATACATTATGAGAAGAAGCACGCCAAACAATGGTACGACGAAGTTAGTAGACTAGTATCTAAAGAGGTCAAAAAAGGGGCTAAGAAAGGCAGTCATCAGAGTATTGTAAATTTTGATTCAGCTAGCAAGTTACCACAATTGAAATTGTAAAATCAGCGGGTTCCTATAGTAGAAGCACATGGTAACGTATATCATAAACATAATAACATTTAAACACTATTACGGTTATGAAACCGGGTATACGTTGAAACTGGTAAACCTGGTTTATAACTAAATAATCAAATTTTCGATATATTGAATTTACAGAAAACAAACATAAAAATAACCTAATATGGATATTTGGAATTATAATTGTATACAACAGAGGCAAGAGACCCTGTTGATATTGATATGGTGGTTCTTCTACACTGATGTGTTTTCCATCAGAATATTGGGTTACAATACTGGGTGACTCTCAAGTGATATTGTAAGATTTGGTCTATCAAGGCGATATTAACGCCTTAGAGTAATTAAACGCTTAGGTTAATTCTAAGTATAGTTAAATTCGAAATAAAACTAAAACATTTTAATCTGGCCTTTTAATAGCCGTATCCAAATATCTGGTATATAAAATGGAAAAGGTTTTAATTAATAAAACCATTAAAAACCATTTAGTAAACTTAAATTCTTCGTACTATTAAGAGTGCGTTTGTAGTTTATGTACTGCTAATGACTACGTTCTTAACATAGAGTCTAATGTAGAGGCCCGGCCACGTACAGCAAATATTTCAATCCGTACAGGTGAGAACCAGAACAGCCCAGATAGCAGATTTCTTAGCCGTTGGCCGAAGATATCTAGACTAGCCCGGTCACGTACAGCAAAAATATCAATCCGTATAGGTACGAACTAGATAAGCCCAGATAGCAGGTTCCTTAACCGTTGGCCAACGACATCTAGACTAGCCCGGCTATTACACGGCCCTCACCCAGCTTTGAAACCCAGAAAAAGCAAGTTGCTCACTCAAGCTGATTATGGGACAAAAAGCGATAAAGGAAAGCTGGTCGAAAACATTAAGTAGCATAACGTATAGTTAATGATTCTCAGAGGATGTAATAGCCGGGCCTCCACATTAGACACCATGTTATAAACGTACTCTCAAGCAGTACGTATACTAAAAACGCACTCTTAATAGCACAAGGAACTTAAGTTTCCTAAATGGCTTTCATTGGTTTTATAAATTAAACCTTTTTCCATTTTACATATCAAATATTTGGACGAGGCCATTAAAGGGCCACAGTAAAACACCAAACATAAGAGTTGGTCTAGTTCTATTAATAGAACTACTTTTACTTTCCAACTTTATTTTTATCTGAATACTTCAGTAGCGAGATGGCTCAACCGAATATAGGTTTCTAGGGACAATTAACGTTACCTAGTTGATCCTCCGATCAGCCAACCAGATATGCCAGTCTGATGAAGGCTAAGTCGGTAATTCTTGATGAGTGGCAAGTTATTGGTTAAGACAATAACTAAGGACATCAAGAGTTTTTTTTTCTTTTTTCTTTCTTTTTTTCTAAAGATAGGATTTTATGAGTCTCTCAGATTCGCCCCAATGAAACATACCATAGTTTCTAATAGAGCGACAACGAAACACTAAATAAAATCCCTTCGGCGGAAACAGTACTGAGAAGATTATATATGGGCAATGTCTCAGCCTCACAATCCCTCAGAGTATTGCTGTTTTCACGAGGCGTACCTAACTTTAATAAATGTCTTATTTCGTTTATTTACTTTAATATTTTCACGATACTTAGAATTCGGGTCTATGGATGTAAACACCGTAGCACCTTTCATTCGTCTCAGTAACTCGTTTATACGAGGGATATGGAAACTATGAGTCGGCAATAACTTATTTATTAGACTCATATCTAGACATACTCTGAATTTCTTGAATGTTCCGTCAGAATTGTGTTTATCAACCGTCAACAATGCTACGTTAACTAGCGTTTGTTGGTAATTGATTTCGATTACCCCATCGGATAACCTTTTCTCAACTTGTATTTTAACTACAGCTTCGTGTCTCCAAGAAACATAGTTCCTTGAAGGGCATTTGAGCTTAACATCTGTGGCCATGGTATCACACTTAGAAGTTTTGTCATCTGTTAAGAGTAGGTGAGCAGTTTGAGTTCGCCTTTCAATGTCTTTCATTGATACAAAGAGGTCGGATATACATGAAATTTCTTAACCAGGATCAATCAATGCACGGACTTTAGACTTTATTACACGCTCGTCTAAAGAGTCGTTGTGTTTCCTTTGTAACGATTGTACCTGGCAGTACTTTTACTCCAACTTAATGTCGGGCTTTTTGTCACAAAACTGGGCGTGATAGCCATTGGTCTTCTCACACTTGTCACACTTAGTAAGAAAGTATGTACAGGTGGGTACATGTCTGCCATTCCAATAACCGTTAGGGGTCAATTGGTACATGTCATACCCACACTGTGCGTCGGTACATTTCTTAATCTCCCTAAATGGAGGTTGTACCTGGTAGTACTTTCACTCCAACTTAATGTCGGGCTTTTTGTCACAAGACTTGGCGTGATAGCCGTTGGTCTTCTCGCACTTGTCACACGTAGTAAACCATAGTGTGTACAGGTGGGTGCATGTCTGCCATTCCAATAACCGTTAGGGGTCAATTGGTACATGTCATACCGACACTGTGCGTCGGCACATTTCTTAATCTCCTTAAATGGAGGTTCTTTGTCCTTTGCCTCCGCGCGTGCCAGTTTATTGGGTCGCGTTGATTAAGTGGAGTCGCGAGCACGTGTGTGGTTAGGACGCATCTGATGAGGTCTATCATTAGACGTCTGGCGTGAGAGGTATCCTTGATCAGCGAGCTCGCGCGGTTTCTTATTTACCGCCTTTCCCTTCGAGGTTACTCGGTGCGCGGGGAAAAGAGTGGATATAGTATCATAAAACTGTTCCCACGTAAGTTGGGATAGATGAAACTTTGTTTCATGTCCTTTGTCTCGAGCCCCAGTAGCGTATTTACGTCGCAACTTAGTGTACAGACTTTCACGGTCGTTGTTCCCTATGTTCTTACAGAAAACATGCATGACCAGGAACTCGTACCATCTCTGCGCCTTGTCCTTTATTATATCTGGACGTTTTAAGGTCAGCATCAAGTTTTAGAATATAACTCTGAATAGGAGTATTTTCAACTGATTCAGTTAAAATTGAACTCAGTCCTGGACTTCGCATGACCTTGCTTAATAAGGACGTAACCAATCAACACACAGCTGGCCAGTCACGACCAGTGTCTAGCTCATGCTGGTGTCGCTACAGGATCAAGTAACTTGTTCCTGTAGGGTCAAACGACTGCATCAAAGCAGAAATTCATTGCTGGAAGCGATATCATTCGTCTCCAGCATGACCGTAAACGCAATAAGCGTACGGGTTAGCGTGTCGATGTCATGGTTGTTTATAAACTCGACCTGCTTGCTGTTGGCATCCCAGTTCGACTTAAGTCGACTGATCTGTCCCTTGTACTTCTGGTTATCCCGGTGGTCTTGCCCACGCTGGGCCTGAAGTAGCTGATCGATACGTTTCTGCTTGATCGCGATCATATTTGCAAAATATGATGCATCATCAGCACGGTGCTCGTCATGGGCGATTTCCATCTTAATGGTGTAATCATCGACCGATTTATTAAGTTCGGTCACCTCGTCAGAGTGGAAATCCTCTGCGGGCCGGTGTAATGCTGTGCGATCGAAGCGATTAAATTTGACATCGTTAACACGTTTACGGGAGTGTTTATTACCCCTTGTAAAGTCTATGGTCGAGGCCTTTCGGTGCTCTGTTCCTTTGATAGTAGTTGGTATTATAATCTTGGGTGATTCATGCGTCTGGATGACATAC
>NW_014039773.1:7490-25604 GCF_001186125.1 Sphaeroforma arctica JP610 | reverse complement strand
TACCGAATTCATCCGTGGTCTGGTGCGGCATTGGCTTACCCCCATCCTCGCTTCTCTACCGGATTATGACGGATAACCTGGTCCTTCTCGGTATTTCGTACTCTGTATTAACCCATTCCGCGGCACTACACGGCGCAGACCCGATCCGTACCACAGAGGTGGGTACTCTACTTAGTAGGTCAGCAAGCGAATATATGGAACATTCGATAGTAACAGTGTTTTGTCAACACCGGCCCGAATTGACTCAGCACATATCTTCCATTGTCGACTCACTTGGACCAAGCTTCAAACGGAAATTTACTGACCACTTCTTCCCATCAATCTTTCCTAAACCACTACAGCGACTATGAGAGCCATACCATATGTTCATACATTGTATCATACATACTTGCCATTTTTGAAATAAACAATATTATCCCTATATCCCATCACTTGGTACCTAGCTCTCCATCCCATTTAAGGCAGTATACGGGTACATCTAGTCGGTTGGCTAGGAGGAGTCAAAATCATGTCCTTGGAGAGTTTTCAGGAATGTAATCATCGTGGCAAATTTCATCTGAAAGTTCGATCACTTAAAAAATGAAGTCAAAACCGAGTAGCGCTTAGTAAAGGGTGGTAAGTCGAAATAAGCGAACTCAGTCAGAAGTGCCGTTTTGAAAGGCGCGCCTGCTGTAGTTATTAATCACATTCGTATGTGAAATAAGATTTGGTAGTGGGTAAAGTGAAATACCCGTTTCTATGTTCCTGGTCTCTTAAATACTAAATTACGATGACGTCGGATGAGTCATGATTCTATCTTGCTAAATTTATATTCCACTATGTATTCTCCCGGGACCAGCCAATATGGTCCGGTCTTGAAATCCTCTCACAAATCTGGTCCTTTGGTCCGGTCCTATATCTCCGTCCATGATACTTTGTCCACAGAGTCTCACAGCCTGCAGACCATGTCTGTTGTGGGCAAGGTATGACATGAGCTGTCGTTAAATTTGCCAAGAGTCAGCGGGCGGCGATAGTGAATTAGTATAATTCGTCTCTCAACAACGCGCCTGCGATTCCTAACAATGGTCACGAGCGGCCAGCGTTGGGGTAGTGAGAGTCCATTATTGCAACACAAAGTACGAATGTGTGCCACGTATGTGTTGATGGAGGATGGCTTTAGGTTTCTAGCAGCGGAAATACTGATAGTTTACCAGCCAACACGGCCGTGGGGGTGACGATTTTCTACGATACTAAGAAATCTAAGTATTGCCTTTGGGCACTGTGAGAGGTAGCTTTGGTGAATGACCGAGTGGCAAAAATGAATGTATCCCTTGTACGGCGTGTCACAGATTAACAAAATTTGACGTAAAGTTGTGTGGCCGAATAATGTTCGATCGAAAAAGCAGTTTTCATCGTTGGTCAGCAGGGGGCTGTGATACTGTTAAACACGACAATATGTGCCAAAGAAAGGTAGTGTTAAATTGAGAAGAAATTTGAAAACGTACATGCTGAGTAGTCTGGCAACGATAAATCGAATTAAAGCAACCAATGGTATTTGTAAGCGTCCAGGATGTGAATGAACCTTCAAGTGTGCACGAATAGTATTTTAGGTGCAGATATATAGAGTACATTTACAGAGTTAATATTAGGGGTAAAGTTTATATTAGGGGTCAGTGGTTCGAATTGAAGCGCTCAACAAGTGATTTCTTGTAAGCAGTCACTTGCTCAGTGAATGGCATGGACATAGTGCGGAGGTTTTGTTGTAATTCTCGTGCATTTGTCATCTTGTTGCGGAAGAATGCGTCCGCAAACGTGTTCGCCGGACCAAGCGCAATTTGCAGACAGTTCTACTTCGTCAGGAAACGTAGTAATTCTAACATTTCCGGAATATTGGAAGACCGAGAAGCTATGTCGGCCACTGCGGCCTAATTATCGCAGAGTATGCAGACGGTGTGGCCTTGGAATTCTTTGCGACCCAGTGGAAGGAGATACACAACCATCGTGAGTTTGAGAGCGCAGATGGAGTACGGCGTGCGTATCTTTTGTGGGTATCGAATTGTGTGATATGAAATGAAATTTCCACTTAGAATGATGTAGCCCCTAGGACATAAAGAACCACTGGCCCATCGTAAGATATATTTGCCACCGCCAATGGTACTCGGAGCATCCGGAGCTGTAATCATATCCACACAGAGTGGACGAGCTCTACGGTAGTTTCTGAACATACCTTGAAAACTTGAGCTAAGGAAGCGAAGTCGTTGAGGACCTCCTGAGGGATGCAGACATATATATGTTTTGGGCAACGCTTGCCGGTAGGAAGCAACCAATATACACGCTACACATAGAGGGCTGCCTGAAGTAGTTTGGTCGTGAACCAGATAACTTTACCAACAAGGGAGGTGAGCGCACCGAGAGTAGTGGTGGGAGTGCGGCTATGACCTTCGAACGAGTGCAAATACTTTGCACTTGGAATCTGATATTCCGACAGTTCAGATATATTTGCCACCGTCAATGGTACTCGGAGCATCTGGAGCTGTAATCATATCCACACAGAGTGGACGAGCTCTACGGTAGTTTCTGACCATACCTTGAAAACTTGAGCTAAGGAAGCGAAGTCGTTGCGGACCTCCTGAGGGATGCAGACATATATATGTTTTGGGCAACGCTTGCCGGTAGGAAGCAACCAATATACACGCTACACATAGAGGGCTGCCTGAAGTAGTTTGGTCGTGAACCAGATAACTTTACCAACAAGGGAGGTGAGCGCACCGAGAGTAGTGGTGGGAGTGCGGCTATGACCTTCGAACGAGTGCAAATACTTTGCACTTGGAATCTGATATGCCGACAGTTCGCAGTTGCATATTGATCATCACCCCTATCGATCCAGCAATCAGATTGCTCCCTATATTTTACGGCATATTGAAGCTCTTAAATACCGCAAGTGTAAATAGTATTTCGGATTCAGAACGGCCTGGCAGGTGTAGAAGAAAAATCAGCTACTCAGTGACCAGATGTCAACATACGTACCTCCTGTAGCGCGCCACCGGCTTGGCTAGTCGCTCATGGATCGCGAGTAAATTGGCAGGGCCAAAAGCCAGGCAGACCTCAAAACAGAATAAGTTATCCCATTGGAAATGGAGTAAGCTGATATCCTCCTTATGAATAGGATCAATCTGAAGGCGCCGACTACGTCAATGACACTGATACGGGTGTATATTGGGCATTCATTGATTTTCTCAGAAAGGAACGGAGTGTAGTATATCTGATGTTTTCATATTCGATTTCAGCATTCACGCGACTTTGTGCAGATAGGAAAGGTCATGGGTTCGGCGGCATTTGACAGTACTATCTAATCGTGTGGATGTTACCTGACTCAGCGGAGACATACAGTAGCACGACAGATAGAGGTGGTCGCGTGTGTAGGGTTCCATCGAATCGCCTGCACGTAGGTCTGCCTCTATTCTAGACGAGATTACTTCTCTATTGTCATGCGCAGTATTATGATTTGAACATATATAGGATCTATCACGAGCGCCATTAGTGACCGATACGAATACCCTCCGTTAACATGCGTATGAGTACTTCGTTCCCGGAAGGATCGTACCCGACAAACCCTGTGGTAGCACTGTAGGCAGAATCTGCAAATTATATACATAAATATATATTGGTGTATCTTGTGTTGCTAGCACAGCGGCCCTTGTCACTCATGCTGGTTAGCTTCGTGGGCATTAGCTCAACGGAATGATTTACCATGTATACCGGCCTCGAGCACTCATGTCTATATCTGCAGTAGCGGTTAGAGCAATCATGGCTGAGTATTATTGGGAATATTGAGGGTTCCACACAAAAAAAGAGGTACGATTCCTCAACTACAAATACAATTCTCATCTTATAGTATGGGCGTCGATATGTTCATGTAAGCTATCAGAATAATTCTAGGTTATTTTTGATGTTGTCCGAAAAAACTTGAATATATAGATAAGATGAAAACCAACATGCATTTATTATACTCCAATATGAAAGCTGTTTATTCAAGCGTTCATGCGATGCCAGTAGTAGCCTTCTCCAACTCGCCGTATTTACAATCAGGTACTCTACGTTTCAGTCAGAAGGCAACTTTGGTTTTAGACGGGCGCCTCTGTTCTTTGTTGTTGGTCATCTTAGTATGTGCTAGTACTGTATTACATCATTTCCGTCGTGTGAGGAGATTAACATACTTAACCTGTAAAGTATGAGCGTGACTGATAAAAAGTGAGCATTATAATTCTTCTACGTGAAAATCTCCCAGCTTGGTATAGTCTTGGATATAAAGGACCCCATTCAGCCTTTACTTGTAATTTGTGTTTTGGGTCAGTACCAGGGAAACGATTTGGCAATTCTGTGATTTGCGGTTTGGTTACGGCTTTTTGTGCCTGCGCCTGTGGTCTTTGTGCTTTATTGATGCCAAGTATTGCTGAAGATTTTCCTATGGGGCGGAAGTCATTGACCATTCTGATGTGTACAGGATAAAAATCCGTTCTGAAAGTAATCACACAGTTCACAGTGGCGTGAATAGGTCAGTCTTGTATAGAACACCTTCCTTCAAGTCTGGACACACTACCAGATAAAATATGATGAATATTATGTCTAGTTGTTTGTTGAGTTAAAGTGATAATCTAAGTGCACGCTTATTAGCACAGTTGTCTATGAGTTATCCTCGAGCGACGGTCTCGTGACCTAACTATTTGCGCAACTGTATAAGTGGAAGATATCGATTGTAAATTCTATTTGTTATTTATAGTGTCCAATGTGTACTCATTTGCAAATAGAATGAATACAATTTTGGCAACCCTTTTTTCTTTTCGTGCCAGTGTTTAAAACCATATAGTACAAATTATCTTGTTAGGAGGCCAGTTTTCGGGGCGCGTTTGTCAGCGGTGACCGCGGGCACAATAAGCATCTCGTTAGATATCCGAACCAAGCTTTGTAAAACGAATACATCGTCCAATCATCCTGCAATCTCCGTCAGGTGTTGGTACTGTTGTCAAAGATAACGACAAACCCTCCTCTTTGAACTAAAAATGATAGTTATTTCCTGTAAAGCGAACTGCAAATACAGTGCCAGCTTCAGGGGGAATCTCCCAAAACAAGGGATAAAGAATTACTGGGAACCGACTGGCGCCACGTGTACACCACATGACACTCCGTGTGAAATATTCTGTTCTGGATACTCTTCGGTTCTGATCTCATAAAAATAATTAGGCTATCTAATATCCCAATTTTAAATATTTATGCATTGTCAATGTATGGGCAACTTAATCGAAATCAAGCTACACTCAATTAAAGGTTTATTCCGTTCGGGGCTCGGCGCCTAAAATTTCTTTTTTGAGTTTCGTGACGAACCTAGGTATAAAAAAATCACTTTAAAAAGAGAATTGTGCGATAAATTAGTTCATGCACTTCCCAAGATAGTTTTTACATGTTGGTTGCATTCCGAGACAATCCGTTTCGCCAATCCATCTGGATGGGAGAGTAAATTTTGCGCACAAATTAGTATACATTAAAGAAGGTAATAATCGAAGTTTCGACGGAATGGAGTGGACTAGCAAAGCCACTATATTGTCACAATACAATGCTGTGCTAGTCCCCAAATACATATTGCCAAATAGTTTGTCCACAGCTGTCAGTTCCAATATTGCATACACATGGCATATGGAATACACTGAACTTCGTCAGAGAATATACTCTTCGGCCCTGATCTCGTATTGATACTTTACTTTAGATCTTATAGATCAGATTATCCATAATCCTAAGCATTTTTATCAAAGTATGACCAGCCTTTAAAATTGAGTAATCAAAGTATGACAAATTGAGTAATTGAAGTATGACCAGCTTTCAAGATTGTGCTAATCGACCATGTGTCATCATTTTTGAGGTGAGGCCAACTGCATGGAAAAATATTGATTGACAAGGACAAACTGAAATCAAGGAACAGTCAACTGAGAGTTTATTCAGCTCGGGGTTCAGCGCCTGAATGTGTATTTTAGAAAGCTATGGCCTGAAAGTACTTTTTAAAGTTTATAGAGTCTCGTGATGAATCTAGGTATGAGCAGTCACTTTAAAAGAGAATTATACGATAAGTTGTCAGCAGAATCACTTTCCAAAATTTTATTTATTTATTGATTGCATCCCGAGACAATCCATTTCACCAATCCACCTGGATGGGAAAGTAAGTTGTGTAAACAGATTTAGTAAAAAACAATGTGGGCACACATAACAATGTGGACTTCGTCAAAGAATGTAACAATGAAGGCATATCTTCAATAATGATCAGTATACTCCGTCCACTGTATATTGTGTACAAATTGTGACTGATGTCTCTTCCAGCAATAGAGGACACCACAACACCTGTGTGAATCAAAAGAAATATGATACGTGTGCAAGCGCTTAGGGTTATCTTTTAAGGGCTGCAAAGTACGAAAGCAAAAAGTGGAACAGGCTAGGGAACCTAATCTTTGAATCATAAATGATACACATTCCCAGAAGCTAACGCGTTAGTATATCACAATGGTGAACAACAATCCTGCATGATTTCCAAGCATGCATATCTATCTATCATTAGAATATATAAGAACATTTCGACAGTCTCTTTTTGAAATACAAAATTCATGACCCGCACACTTTGTAAAACATGTGAAAATGGCAAATTCTCTCAATGTTTCAGAATTGGAATTGTCATCTACAGATGTGCAAATAGTTCGCATCATAATATAACGTAGTCGGCTATGTAAGCAAGAGACTTGACTGTCAAAGCTAAGCCTGAAAACAAAATTGTGTGATATAGGATCGCAATAATGCCGACCTATAGTTTAATTTAAGAGTGCATCAATACAACATATAGTATAGTCAATGTTGTCCAAAGGTTGGAAACGGCATTGTAGTAGTTTGTTAGCTTAAAGAGCTACTAAACGTATCCTGATCGATATGTCTGCCAGGCGATGGCAGAAGCTGGACTTGCTGGAGTCGGGACTGTTGATTTTGGGTTCTAACAGCCGCCAGCTTTGTGCTATCGGCGCCATGACTGTTTTGCTTTCAATCACCTTTGTGTTACTCGATAAATGATGTTGATTCGCCACGTATCTTTCCAAGGTACTTCTGATTATCTTGGGGGTTCGGAAGTTTTGCTGTGCAACAAATTAGCTCGAACACTATTGTACTTTCGTTTATCACCATTCTACTCCACTTAGTGAACTATATTGATTTTTTTACCCAATGTGTTCAACGTTCTGACTAACTTGGGGGTTCGAAAGTTTTGCTGTGCAACAAACTAGCTCAAAAACTATTGTACTTTTGTTTATTATCACCCTCCTCCACTTACCGAACTATATTGATTGTTTTTTACCCAGTGTTCAACTTTTTGATGAAGAACGCCACTCGTTGTTTGGGTGAGCAGACAATCAGAACTTTGTAAAAACAACTCTGAGCTGTGAATCGGTACCACTTGCTATCTTTTTCAGTTTGAAGCATATGGGGAACTTAATAACGGACACTTAAAGCAAGTTGTTTTACACTCGGATTCGACTCCTCTACCTCGATTCGTCAGTTGTCTGTGCTCACAATCCATGATACATGATTATAGTGTACTTAATTTCATTTAATTTCATTTTCTTCCGTATTTATAAGAAAGGACCTCATGCTGCCCTCACACGAGTGCTAATTAAAGTATTCAGTATTCTCATCTATGTTTCATCACTACTTTAATATCTTCTGTCGTGACTTAGCAGTTTCTGTCGTTCACCGAGATAGTAGATAGTGTTGCAGGCTTATTCTGACGTTCACGAATGTCTACCCTGTTATATACGGCCTCAAGGTATATTATATGACCGGCTATAGCCGGCTATAGTGCCAGAAAACTCGCTTATCGAATCAGTACTACGGTACGGCTCGACGCAGGCACATGTCTTTGTACTAATCGTACAAGTTTATTCCACACATGTGGCAACTTAAACTATACAGTATCGCGTTTTAGGATCTCAAAAAGTAAATAATATCGTGACGCGACTTTTTGTTAATATGACCATCTCAGAAATAAGCTGACGCGAATTCTATTAATGACCGACCGTCTCAGATGTGAACTGAGGCGAATTTCTATCAATGACCGACCGTCTCAAATGAAAATTGACGCATGCGTCTATTAGTGACCGACCGTCTCAGATATGAATTTAAAGCAAATGTCTTTTAAAGCAAATGTCTGTAAGCGACTGACCATCTCAGATTTGAACTTGACGCAAGTGACTTTTACGGTTTCTATTAGAAATAGACCGTCTCAGACTTATACTGACGCGAGAATCTATTACTGACCGGTACTCTCAGATTCAGACCGAGAGTTTCTGCAATAAATATCGAACGTCTCAAATGTTAACTAACGTGAGTTCTATTAATGATTGACAATGTTCATCTGCTTCAGACTATTGGCAACTGCGGTTTGCATATCTCAATAGCGCACCTATCAAGAACAAACGTTGTAAACTGCATGCGCTGAAGTATGTGATGTCGGCTGTGAGAGTAAACACTGCTTGTACTCTCATACATATAGATACATATAGCATGAGGTGCTGAGAGATGTAGGGTGCACACAGACTTGGTCCACTATGGTTTGTACATATCTTGTATATTGATATATGCAACATATTCGACTATTGAGATTCCACTATTGCTTGCGATCTGATGTGAAAAACACATATTCGCGCGAAGTAAGTTAGTTGTACTGAAGAGTTGTTCCCATCAGCCGATTATACTGCACGCAGTATGACAAAGCCTTTCACATTACTGATTCCAAAAAAAATTTATGTGGACAAGATATACTACCTAATTAGATTATACTTTACTGCATGTGTCTACCGTACATCATCTGCTGCTGTTGCTGCTGATGTTGTTGCTGTGTTGCCTGATTACTCGTCATTGGACTTCCCATTTGCCTATTATGCAGCATTTGCGCCTGCGCCTGTACCTGTGCTTGTGTGTGCGCCTGCGTTTGTGCCGGCGTGGGTGTCTGTTGGCCACGTGCAAGTCCCAACGTTGGTGACATCCCCATGGTGCCCTGTGTACCTATTTGTTGAGGCGTAACCATATTAGCAGTCCTGAAGATAGACTGCCCACTATTTAAACTCGGTATCACCAGCCCGAATAAGTTTAGTCTACCTCCGGCGAGTAACGCAAGAATCAACAAGTCCTTGTTCTCTGGATTGGCAGGCAACTGCACGTATCCATAGCAATCATTGACACTTAAGCGAGACTTTATAGTCTCCAGCCGTAGATCATTTACCCTTTTCTCCTCCGGAGGAATCGTGGATAAACCGTGCATAACTATAAAACCATTTGCTTTCAACTCTGCTTGCGGTTCGATCCCCAATTGATCTCTCGCATGCACCGTCGTTATCTCTAGATTTTGGGGCAATCGGTCCAACGGAAATGCCTGAGTATTCTTCGCTCCGTTCACGAACCTCGCAGATAGCGCACACATGTGTGGGTATTCTATTTGATTCCACCGAAGGGTGCCATTCCAGTGTAGTGAACTCGCATTATTTGCTTGTGTGGGAGAGGGGGTAGGTTGGAATGGCATCCCTGGCCCCGGTGACAGTAGATTCACAGGACCTTTACCATTGTTCATCGCATTCGCATTCGGAATAGCGGTTGCATCCGCGTTGTAGTTGGCGCCCCTACCCGCCGGCGTGAAGCCGTTTGATTTCGGATTCGTGTTTGTGGTGGCGTTGTTAGCACCGGCAGGATGTGCGCTCGTGCTGGTTCCTGGTTTGTTATTCACTGGTGGCTTTGTCGTATGTACATGGGGGAGGGGGGCCAACTGCTCCGCTAAAAACTCAAGCACGCGCGAAGGCAAGCAGAACATAACCAACTGTCCATCCTTTGTCATCACTTCCAGATTTTCAATGGCCGCATTTTCATTGAGTGCCGTGCGATATAACATACGCAGTGGTTCAAGATCTCGCGGGGATATAACGCTCAGCTGCACGCCCAACATAGAACTATCTGAATTGTGATGTAAAAGAAGGATAAGATCACATTAGTCGATATAGCTAAGTCAAAGATGAACAACAGAGAGGTAGGTGAGAACGTAAAATAGAGTGAATTTAATACATCCCAAGTGTTATCGAACTATGAAACTCTATATGCACAGACGTTATTGTGCAAGTCTGAATTCCAATAGTAAGCGCTCGGTATTATATGAGGTATAGATAAATGTATAGAAGCCGAGGGGTGTATGTGCAAAAAAAAATCACGCACAATTGCAAATTCTAGACATGTAGAAAAAAATATTAAAATGAACAACCTCTGTTAATTTGAAGAATGCAAGTTAGTCAATGGTATCTTTCAGATGTGAATTGCCAATAAAAGTGATACTTGATTATGAAATACTACGTAGAGATGTACGTGTTGTGATCTTCTTATTATTGTAGGACCAAAATAAGCATGCGTTCCTGTGTGGCGGGCGAAGTACTATATGTAATGAAGAAATCTAAAGACTACTTCATGGTTTTCAAAGTGTTGTTAGGACCATATTATGGGAAAATTTCATTTCATTTCGAGACGGTATACAGAACATGTGAAACGCCAAGCGGTCTTTATAATTAAAATAAAATAAAATGAAAGGTTGGCTTATTCTGAAGTGGTATGTTGACCGACCCAGAAATGTTCAATTAAATTCTAACTTGGACGTGAAGTCTATACACAAACACAAACACAGACACACACACAATACATGCAGACTACACAGAGGCGTGGACACACACTTGTATTTTATATGCATATATATATATATATATATATGAATAAATATATATACATACACACACACACACACACACATATATATCTATGTGAAGATATATATATATATGTATATATAAATGTATATACACACACACAGACACAGACACACACATATATATATATCTATTGAATATATATATATATATATATATATAAACATAAATATATATCTACACATACATAGATACATGGATACAAACATAAAAACGTATACATACATATATACACACACATATATATATATGCAGATATGTATATATGCAACTAAATCTACAACTATATATGTATATATATATAAATAAATATATATGTATATATAGATACAGATATGGATATATGCAACTAAATCTACAACTATATATGTATATATATATAAATAAATATATATGTATATATAGATACAGATATGGATATATGCAACTAAATCTACAACTATATATACATAAATGTATATGTATATATATATTTATACAATTGTAAATTTAGTTGCATATATATATATCTGTATCTATACCTATATGTATAGTTTATGTAAAAATACATATATATACATACATATATACAAATATAGACATGTGTGTATATATAATCATACACAGCTCATAAATAAAATACATATTTCTATATACATACATACACACACACACTTTCATATGTATATATATATATATAAATAGATACAAACATAAATAAGAATATACAAATAAATATATATATATATATATATATACAACTATATATAATTATATATACAAATAGATATATACATATATACGTATATATACACACATAGATATATATATACATACGTAGATATATACAAATATATATATATACATTCATACATATATGTGTATAGATAATCATATACATACAAGTATAAATAAATAAATACACATGTATTTATATACATTCACACACAGAAACAGACACAGACACAGACACACATATATATATTTGTACACACACACACACATATATATATATAAACTTACAAATGCATACATTACATACGTACATACACACAATATATGCAGACTACACAGAGGCGTGGAAACATACTTGTATTTTATATGCATTTATATATATATATATATAAATATAAATGATTAAATATGTATCTATAAATATATATACATACACACACACATACACACACACACATATATATATCTACGTGAAGAGAGAGAGAGAGAGAGAGAGAGAGAGATATATATATAAATATATGAATAGATATGTATATACACACACGCGCGCACATACACACATATATACATATCTATAGAATATATATATATATATATATATAATATAATTATAATATATATATATAAACATATATTTATATATATATACACACACATATATCTATTATATATATATATTTATTAAACATAAATATATATCTACACATACATACATATATACATATACACACACACACACACATATATATATATATATACAGATATGTATGTATGCAACTAAATCTACAACTATATATATATATACAAATAAATATATATGCAACTAAATCTACAACTATATATATATACAAATAAATATATATGTGTATATAGATACAGATATGGATATATGCAACTAAATCTACAACTATATATACATATATATAAAATATATTTATATAATTGTAAATTTAGTTGCACATATACATATCTGTATCTATCCCTATATGTATAATTTATGTAACATACTAGATATATATACACATATATACATTCATACATATATGTGTATAGATAATCATATACATACAAGTATAAATAAATAAATATACATGAATTTATATACATTCATACACACACAGACACACATACACATATACTTATACATATACATTTATATAAACGTGCACACACACACACACACACATATATATATTCTGAATGTATGCCTGGACCGATCTGAAGAAATTATAAACTAGCATATTTGACTTATGAATACATAGACATTCACAAGTATGGCACATAGTTATATACACGGATTAGCAAAGAGGAAAATAAGCACTATATTCACACAAAAACATTAAAGAATGTCGGACTTCCGTATCTACACACATACTCGCTTTCATAAATACATCCATAGGCGAAGATATCCGTAAAAGTGCTCAAACACACGCTCACATACCGTTGGCCAAGTCAATGTATGTCTTGTCCTTGTACCTTGCAACAAAGTTGACAGGTGCCACCGGGAATGCGTTGTTCGCCAGTACAAAGCAATACTGTGTTGTGTTTGTATCCGTGCTATTACTATCCAGTGTTTGCAGAGCCAGCGCCAAGCCGTCGCTGAACGCCAGACACTGAAAGCCTCCGTAGAAGTCTATGCCTTTGTACCACGAGAGGGCCCTGTGCTGCGATGTCGTGAACGGCATCATCTCCACGGGTTGCTGCGCGCAATAATCTCTATACACAACCATCGCACACGACGTATCCATGTCGCTCAGAGCTTTAAAGTGCTGTATAATAGCGGTTACATAGCGTGTGCAGAAGGTGTGATGTGTACCAGACATGGCACCGCTGCCGTCTATAAGGAACATCAGCTGGTGCTGTGTGCGTTTGCGTTCTATAGCCTGGGTCTGGTTTTTACTGGACTGTGGGGGTTGACCCACAGCGGGCATAGTCTCCACACGCTTCATCATGAGCACTGACTTGTGCGACTACCTGTATGCGTGTCGTATGCTAATAAACCACTTTCGTGTGAAGTTATAACACTTTCGTGTGAAGTTATAACACTTTCGTGTGAAGTTATAGCCCTCCTGTGTACTATTTTAGAATTTTTGTGTGATATGAGACCACTCCCGTGTTCAACGAAAGCCTGATGGAGTATCCGTGCGCAACTGTATGATGCCCCCGAATCTGCCATCGGGGAGAATTCGGTGACTACTATAATTAGGATCGGATTGCCAGATATATAATGCAATAGCTAACTAGGTTTATGATAGTATAATATAGTCGGAAGTACATCGGTTACGCTGCTTTGCTGTTAAAGTAAGAAAGATCACAGAAATACGCCGACGTAACCTGAATTCATAGTCTATTCGTCATCGGATCAGAGGGTCACCGAGATCAACGAATGGCTACAACAGAGATATAAGTAAACTTCTACCAGGAAAGTGTAATACATGAGCGTTTCAATATAACACGCATACAATATGTGAAGACATGCATGTACAAATGAATGAGCATGATTCTAAGCATGAGAGCTATGTATATAGGCGGCAAAGACTGCCTACGGTTGAATGTGTTTACAAGGTTGCTAAACACCCCCTCTGGGAACTTGCAAACCACGCCCTAGTCATCTGTATTTATTTATTTTTATTTTCATTTAAAAAAAGAAAGAAAGAATGCTCTTGTTTGTCAATTGCCTTCTTCTTCTGCTCCCTCTCTTTTGTTTGATGAAGGCTACCTGTGCGGGCACTGGGCTGTGGGCCTGTGCCCTGTGGCTATGGGTTGTCAGGCTATGCATAGTTTGTTTTGTGGTCTGTGGGCCGTGGCTATGGTTTGTCAGGCTATGTATGGTTTGTCAGGCTATGTATGGTTTGTTTTTAATTATTTATTAGGGATTCAGGTCTCTTGGTTTCACGGTATACACATACGGCAGTACTTGTGGTGTGGTTCAAACAGAAACAACGCTGGGTCACTGGGACGCATGCTCGATAGTACAGAACAAAATATAGCTGTAGGCGCATATCATTGTCTTGTTACTTTAAGATAGAGTTGTGCGTTATGGGACGAAATATTAAGGCGATTGACGATACTAACGTACTAGTTGTCGGGTCAGTACACGACGGCCCAAAAACACTCAGGGATATGTGTGCTACCACTTTAGAACCCCTTGGGAGAGCACCACTAAAGAAGTCAAACAGCGATGCCAAACGACAGCGGTTAATATGTAATGGAGAAGATGAAGAGGGGAAAAAGACCTGCACATGGCAGTGTAATTCTGTGCTAGTGGAAGCAAAGGAAGGGGAACAATCAAGCAGGCATAAAGTTACAAAGTATGTCACTGAGCACACATGTACTGCGCCGCCTGCGAAATCGCGTATTCGTAGACCAAGTTCTACTTCATCTAAGCCAACAAAGGCAAAGAAGATCATATTCGACACTGACATCGGCATAGACGATGCGATGGCCGCCGTGTTTGCCATCGCCAGTCCAGAGATAGATCTGGTTGCTATGACAACCGTGTTCGGGAACGCCACGGTGGAAAATGCCACACGCAATGCACTACACGTTAAAGATAAGTTTAAACTCACAAACACTGTCATCGCGAAGGGTACAAATAAGCCTATTGTAAACGCGTATGTAGACCCTACTGTCATGGTACACGGTATCGCCGGCCTTGGAGATGTCGATGTCCCGGTATCGACCACGTGTGAGGCGATAGACACCCCCGCATATCAGTACATTATCGATTCGTTGAAGGCAGACCCCAATAATATCACACTGGTGGCAGTGGGCCCACTCACCAATCTAGCACTAGCACTGGCGGTATGTATATCCTGTGATGCTCTGCTGTTGTCATACTAGCGTCTTCTCTCAATTGATGTGTACGCTGTGCGTGTCCACCCATTGGATTGAACCGTGTAATACGTAATAGTATTGATATTTAAAGTGCCTTCTCGGTTTTATGTACAACTGTGTTCGTTTTACCCTGCTGCTAGTCCGTCTGGAACGGAGGTAAATAAGTCATGACATATATAAGAAGGTTGTACATTTGTTTCTGAGCTTGAGACCTGGGAATCACTATCGGCAGAGGTGTTCTGGATACAAGGCTAGAAAAATATATGATACGATAAGTATTTATCTGTTTTACTTGTGACACAGACACACACACACCTACTTTGATGGCAAGGTCGTCACATACTGTGCGTCATTGCGACTGTAGTAGTGTATGCGTAGTGGAACATAGAGTGCCGAGTCTCCTTCTGGTCGGTTGAAATCTTCTGTAAGGAGTATAAGTACATACGAAGCATATTACATATGCGTCCTGTTTGCAAGGAGAGCATTGATACGGGCAATATTAAGCTTTACGGAGTGATTGTAAACATCAGGTGTCAGTAGAAGTACTAGCTCAGTATTGGGCTGTTGTAAGCATAGGCTGTGAGTGATAATCATAGTATTACCTCTTCCTGGAGATAAACTGGGGTGAAATCACGAGGTACTGTTTAAGTGTGCCTCTTTCACAACAGACCATTCATACTGAAAATGTGTTGCGATCGCGCAAATCAGTGATACTCTACTGCTGTGCTTCTTATACGTACAGCCTCGGGTGCATACTTCAATGCTCGAGTGTGCATGAGGTTGGTTGCTCACTTTCAGATTCATATTCAAATGCGAGGAAGCTGCTGTATGCTTATAGTTTGTTGTCTCTATCTAGGTGCTGTTAGTGAGTGCACGCTGGAGACGCTCCGTGATCTTTAATCGGTCGCATACACTTGATGACTGTAAGAACCCACTCTCACTTCTCCATAGAACTATACATAAGTGTAGTTGTCATTGTCTGTGTGCATATATATATATACGCTGACTTTTGAATTGGCTTGGACACCCGAGTAACACCGAGTATGGTCGCTGTCGCATGCGTTGCTATGATGCCGTGTCGTGGACTGAAAACGTGAGCGTATGTTCACTTTGTTTTGGTACTTTCGGATTTGCATCCAAAGCTGTAGAACCGCAGTCTGGCACCCAGCACTTTGCCACCGATTAGTCCGATTTTCAGTACGCCATTGCCCTGACTATAGCTTTCGTATCAATTACAGGCATGCCCGGAAATCACCAAGCTGGTTAAAGAGGTGGTGATCATGGGTGGAGCTTTCGGGTTAAACGAAGCATATGGCAACAAAACTTCATGTGCCGAGGCTAACGTATACTTAGACCCACACGCTGCCGATAAAGTGTTCACCGCTGACTGGCCGGTGGTCATAGTGGGCTTAGATGTAACGCAGAAGTGTATCTTCACCCATGACTTTATAGATAATTTAAGGACAACTGCGGGGGAGATGGGGCAGTTTGTGTGGGATGTCAGCAGGTGTGTGTACTTGTGCGAAGTATTGTGCTAGAGTGTATGATGTATAATCCTTCTGTCCCGACCTACCAGTTCTGAAAGGTGAGTTTCTGCCCTAATAGAGGCATCGTTTGAAGCGAATTGGGCTGCCGTTACGAGTTAATGGTGGCAATCATTACAGGAATGTGATATGTATACCTCAGGAGGCAAATGATCAATTTTCAAAATTGAGTTGGACCTTAGCACCATTTGTACGTCATTTAGTTATTTTCCTATAAAGTCGCAGTGTTGTTTCGTCATCCTTCAATGGCCGACTGTATCCTACATGACAGTAGTATTGTCTGCGTGTCCCACTATGTAGCTCCTTTTTTCAATTGAGCCGATCATACCTTGTACATACTCGTGGCACAATCTGAAAGGTGCATTGACTTGTGCGTCTCTCTGTTGCGGCCGCTGTTTGCGCTGCTTCTGATGTTATTCCTATTGTAGAAATTATACAAGTATGCAGTTTTTGGGGCAGTATCTGGCCGTATACGCCCGTGATTTTGAGCGAACCTCCGGACAGTTGTGATTTGTCACGTGTGCGCGCATGTGTTGTTAAGTGTTTATGTATTTATAGCTATATACCACCACCACGCAAGTGACTCAAAAAGTGATACTTACCACAATCCTGGTGTATCGTGTGTTCTGATGCAGGTTCTACCTGAAATTCTATTCGGAAATTGTGGGACTTACGAAGGGGTGTCACGTCCACGATCCGTCCGCGATCGCCTATGTGATCAAACCCGACTTATTCACGCTCAGGAAGGGTCCGGTACGCGTGGTGTGTGAAGGCGTAGCAGCTGGTCTGACGATACAGAAGTTAGACAGAAAGAGGTATCACGTAGACAACTGGTCTCCACACAGGGCACAGTGTGTGGCTGTGGATGTGTGCAATGAGGAGCTTGTGGAACTGTATCGCAGCACGTTGGTGGCTTATGCGAAGAAGCAGACAGAGTAGCGGTAGAGCTGCTGCACTAATATTCAATAAAGAACATGTCATGAATATCAGTCGTATCAGCAGTGGTCTTGGATATGCGTAGATTTAAATACTAGTTTATAAAGATGAACGTGTACCAACGGTATTTCTGGATACTGTCCGGATAATATACCACAATGAGAGCATGACGCCAAATGACCCGTAATATATATATATATATATATATATATATATATATATATATATATATACACTATACTATACTATATATATATATATATATATATATATATATATATATA
>NW_014039773.1:0-7470 GCF_001186125.1 Sphaeroforma arctica JP610 | reverse complement strand
TAGTATATATATATATATATATATATATATATATATATATATATACATATATGTATATATATATATATATACCATTTCTAGCGATTTGGAACCCATGAAGTAGAATAGAGGTAAACGTTCACTACCTCAATTGTATTGAGCTGAGCGGTGGTATATAGCGCTTGCGCAATAATTTTGAAAAGCATTTCGCTTTCTTTTTACCTAAGAAAGCATCATCTATAAAAAGGTAAATGCCCATGAAGTAGAAATTATACATAACTTTAACATTGTACATAATGAAAACATAAGGCTACACACATCTGCACAAATAAACACGTGTGCGCGAGGCTTCATATTAGATATGAGTCTGTACATTTGCGTTAAAAAACCGGCCCCCATCTTAATTGATTCGAGCTTTTGTTCTTGCTAATCGTTTATCTCATTGCACACCAAAGAGGACTGCAACGTCTTTAAAAGTACACTTGTAATTTATTACGATAAAAATAAATTCAAGACTACTAAATAAAGGTATACAAACGAAAGGAAGTGAAGCGTGTACGATGAATCTGCCTTGTGCCTTGTACGGCACTATGGATTGAAGAGGGTATGTACATACAAGTCGCTCATTGCGCCCTCACAGTCGCGATATATATATATATATATATATATAAATTTATATATATACATATATATATATATATTTATATATATACATATATATATATATATATAAATATATATATATCATACACACACACACACACATATATATACACACAAATAAATATATATACATACATACATACATAATATATATATAAATATATAATCTATAATATAATATATATATATATATATAAGTGTGTGTTTCTGTGTTATGTTTATATATAAATGTGTATATGTACATACATACATACATACATATATATGACTGAATAGTAAATTCTGAAGTTATAATGTTTTTAATGATATCAAGTAGCTAAGTTTGAGATGTCGCCTTTTTATTCGTCATTCAAACATAAATCTGCAATAATGTCTCGAATATTGATACCGGCTCATCCACTTGCTTTATATATATTGCATTATCAGGGTGAACAGCCACAACTGGCTATTAAAATACCATGTTTGTTTATTGCTCACAGTTGCAGAACTGCCAGTACGTATAATCGTAATTTAAACCCGGGTCATTAGCGGGAAGGGTATTATCGTGATAACTATAGATATATACAATATATCCACAGCAATACGAATAGAGAAGGCACTAAGCCTCATTATATGTCAAATTCTTCTGCCTCTGAAATTGAGTTTAAAGAAGGCCGGCGATAGGCGCCAAATCGGCGCAGGTCCTGCTCACCGCAGTCCGTCGGGTCATTTTCCTGACAATGGTATATGACACCGTTTGCGTTCCTTATGGACGCCATGGCCATAATCTCCATAGGAGTATACGAGCTGATATCCTGTTGCGGGGTTGGACGTATATCCATTTCAACAGTGATTGAAATGCCGATACCGGACGCTGGCGTATTATCCCAGAAGGAATCAGCGGTACTATCCGACTTGGTGACGATCTTTTTCCTTGAAGGGTATGCACGATAAACTGCGCGTTGTGTATACTTTGTCTGCGTATTTATCTTCAATCGCCGACACTTTCACATTCAACAAATAAATATCAGTTCGGTATAACATCAGTGACTTTTTCTGCTTTGCTCTGTGAGACTGTGCCTCTCTGTGGTCAGTTGGTCACTTGAAGTTCAGAGTTGAGAATTTCTGTATAATCTTTCAAAGAAATCTGAGAAAAAAACGTGACCTGACCAATTCCCACAAACCGAAATTCAAAAAAGCGAGTAGTGACATCACTCACAACTTCTAAATAAAGTTTAAAAAAAAAGCACACACAAGAGAGAAGGCCACAAGAAGGCGAAGCTCACATTCTTTCAGAAATCAGATGTAAAAATACGAACTCGTCCGTTCTCAACTTTCTCAATTTTTTATTGTCAACGGTTCCACTTTCCAACTATTTTCTTTTCATTCTATGTACTAGTAGAGAGTATGTATTTAGTTTTTAGAGAGGGATGGTCATGAGTCATACATAACTCGTGGTTTTTTAGGAGGCTATAGATGTTTTGACATGTGCTTAAATATGTATTTTGACTTTATCTTTTTTTTTTGCTAGGAATTGCATTTATGTATAATTTTATATATTTTATATTTTTAGGAGACTAAATATGTGTATAATTCTAAAAGATTTATTATTATTTCTGCAAATAGTTTTTTCCAATAAGAACAAAACAAAAAAGGCATTTAAAAAAAACAATACAAAAAACATTTTCACCCTTTTGCATAGCTTCTAAATTAGACATTTGTTACATTTTGGTTTGTTTAAAAAAACAATCAAAAACAAAAACAAAACAAAAAGAACATAAATAGCCTTCTAAAATAAAGACAAAAACATAGCCTTCTAAAAAAAAAGGCACCAAAAAGAACAAACAAGACTGAACTGGAAAAAAACCCCGGCAAGTGGCCATGTTACTTTACCGTGGGTCCTCGACTCCTCGCAACTTGTCCTTGACCGTCACAAGAAAAAAATGAGACATCTATCGATTAGCTAAGAGGTTTTCGGCTGATCGGACCATATGTAGGTAAATACCATTATACTCCCCCGGGGCCAGAAACACAGCATATTTTGGACGTATTATAATGAATCTTATCGACGTCTAACTTTTCATACTAGAGTTCAGACGCGCAAGTCATGGTTGTAGGCATGTGGCTTTGTGTATATTATACGCTGTGCGCGTGTATTTGTTCCATTCTGAAATACTGTGCTTTTGTGATAAAGAAACCAAACGTCTGTTGCTACGACTGCATGCCTATAAAGTATATGATAGAAATATGAGAAAGTTTGATTGATATCAAGAGTTTAATACTGTTTTTGAATCAATTGAAATAATCTTTAGAGAACAATGATATATGAGCCATTAATACTAGCTTTTGTGATAAAGAAACCAAACGTCTGTTTGTTATTACAGCTGCGTGCCTATAAAGTATATGACGGAAACAAGAAAGAGTTTGATAGATATTGTATAATATTGATTTCAGGCCAATTGAAGTAATCTTACGTAGAGAACACACTAATAATGTATGAGCCATTTATACTACATAGCTGAAAAAAATCACACGCCCCTACGCGATTGAAAAGGGACATCTATCGAAGTGTACCTGATCCCTTTTTTGTTTGTTTGTTGCATATTGTATGTTTTTGTGTTCTTTTATTTTTTTGTTTAAAAACAAAAGCAAAAAAAAAACAACGAATGATTAAGATCATCCACGGCCCTCTGGGTCTCGAGCGGAAATCAAGGTGTCGTTAGCGGAAATCGAAAATTTGGCAGACCCCAATCCGATGTACTCTCTCTCTCTAAATATATATACTCTCTAGTAGTAGTAGTATAGAGAGAGAGAGTATGTAGAGAAAATAGGCTGACGACCTGACGGCTGAAGGCTGACGACCAATGACCATAAAATATAAAATTATAAATGTAAATACAGTAATACACATTAACTTGTAGTAGAGTAGTAGAGGTACTACAGAGTAGGACTCTCGCTATGGAATTTTGGTACTATTTTAGTATTTTTGGCATATGATGCATCATCAAATGGTTTTACTGCTGATTTTGAGTGGTGAACTGGCGAGTGGTAAGTGACTGGCAACTGGCGACTGGGGCGAACTCTCCCTAGAGAGTAGAGAGTAGCGACTGGCGACTGGCGGTGGCGAGTTGCGAGTGGTGAGTGGTTACGAGTGTGGCGGCGACTGGCGTATTATTGTCCACCTCTATTGTTGTTCTCTATTTTTGTCCATTGTTTTTAGACGGACCCACTATTATATATGTCCTATATAAACTATATAGAATGTAGACGGACATTTGCAAACCACTAAGATGCTGCTCGTATAATACACGATATATGGGAAACTACACTGCCAAAAGCATTGCCCATTGCAGGCTGAAATCAGCTTGTCTTCCGGAGGGCAACCTGATAAATAATGCGCCCGATTGTGCGAATATAATCACATCTAGGGAAGAAAGCGAAATCCTTGATCTCACAGCAGCGTTCAAGTCATATTGTATGACACTTAATCCCGACGAGCCCATAACATCCGCACTGAGAACCGAAGTGAATGATTGGATTGATAAATCAACCGAAATGCAACTATCAAATATCGGAGAGACACTATTATAGTCCTCGCTTCTCGACCGGATTATGACGGATAACCTGGTCCTTCTCGGTATTTCGTACTCTGCACTAACCCATTCTGCGGCACTACACGGCGCAGACCCGATCCGTACCACAGAGGTGGGTACTCTACTTAGTAGGTCAGCAAGCGAATATATGGAACATTCGATAGTAACAGTGTTTTGTCAACACCGGCCCGAATTGACTCAGCACATATCTTCCATTGTCGACTCACTTGGCCCAAGCTTCAAACGGGAATTTACTGACCACTTCTTCCCATCAATCTTTCCTGAACCACTACAGCGACTATGAGAGCCATACCATATGTTCATACATTGTATCATACATACTTGCCATTTTTGAAATAAATAATATTATCCCTATTATATGAGGAGGTGCTGGAGCTAGAAGGTAAGAAGGAAATACTCGATGAGTGTGATGAAGACAGTGAAGAGTTCAAAACCACGAGTGAACAACAGAAGGATCGTTTTGACCACATGAAGTCTCATGAAGCCGCGCAGAGAGTATCAAAACAATCCAAGCAATTGTAATGTTGTAGGCGCAGTACAAATCAACATGAACCTCAAAAATAGGTCCCAAGCGGCAAGGCCCCAAATTACCATTATTGTCAACCTCTAATTTTGTCCAATTTTGGCCGAAATAGGACCCTAGACAATAATCTAGGTATGACTGTAGTGGCGTTTTTAGTGGTCAGTATGTAGCGGACTGGTGCTCTATGGCTCTACCTGTCTACCACATACTAGAGTAGCAAACTAGCAGGTAGAGACTGCTCTGGGAGCCGTTAGGGCAACTTTCTCTCTGAATGGTGATAAAAAAATAGTGAATACTGAATTCATACTGAGAGTAGAGACGAAATTTTAAAAGAGTACGCTAGGCGGCGAAAGGCGATATCAACATAAAAAAAAACCAATGACAATGTTGGATAGCCTGCTGCCCTGCTTATGTTTTTTCTTTTCGAATCCTTGCTTGATTTTATATTTTTTAAAGTTTAAAATTTTAACTTCTCTGTCCTCTGCCCCACTCCTCTCGTCTCGATTCTCACAAGTGAGTGAGTCTCAACTCTCAACTCTCGAGTCTCGAGTCTCAACTCTCAAGTCTCAAGTCTGAGCTCTGAAGTCTCAACTCAAGTCTATTTAAAAAAAACAAAAACAAATACGTTCTCACTTCTCAGTCTTACTAACTTCTAAAAGTCCTCAGTCCATATCAGTCCTCTCAGCTCTCACCTCTCAGAATATAGTCCTCAGTCCTCACTCAAATAGATGACGTCTCTTTGTCTCAGACTCAAAATCTCAGCGGCGCAGGGCGTAGGCTAAACTCAAATCGTTATAAGTTGCAACGCAAATAAATGATCCGTTTATAGTATTTAGTAGGCCATATTCCAGGTCAGACAATTCACACCAGAATTTTGTCCCGACGACACCTGATATCAAAATTGAGACCAAAACACTTTGAATAGGTGTATTTATTCAGGTCAAAACATACAGGTTAAAATATACCAAGATACGTTGCAACGCTAAAAAAATATCCGTCAAACGTTGAAAAGTCAACTTTTATATACATGACGTCAAACGTTATGAGGTTCAAGTTAGGCGCAGGGCGAAGGACGCAGGGCACAGGGTGTAGGTCGCAGGACGGTACTTACTACATACTCTATAGAGTAGAGAGAGAGAGAGAGAATGTGTGTGTGTGTGTGACTGGTGGGGAGAGAGGCGTAGTGGCAGTGACCGTCTGACCAGTGGCTTACTAATCACTCTCTGTGACCTCACTGACCTCATAGGATCAAACTTCAGAGTCTCCGAGAGACGAACTCATCAGTCTCAAGTTCTTTTTTAAAAGTCCTTTTAGGACTCGTGCCCAAGGGCCAGTGCCCAGGGCCAGGGGTCTCAGTATCTCAGTCTCTCAGAGTATTAGTGAAGGGCTGAAGGCCCAGCCAAACGGGTTCGATAAATTTATTTTTTTGATTTTTACGATTGTTTTACGTTTGTTCGGTTTTTTTAGTTCGGATCTCTAGACCAATGGATGGACAGTATTATTTTAATTCAAGGAGAGGTTTCTCAAAAAAAAAAAGGAGTTTTTGAACGAAGTTTCAGTTTCGAGATCCGAAAAAAGACCTCGAAAGTCGACGTCTCGACAATCTGATAGGAAAGTAAAAATATGTACAGCATTCGGAAAACATAAATACGGTAACTTTCTCGGGTTACATTATGTACATATAACGTAAATTTGAAATGCCGCACACCCGCAGGCCGCAGCACACTATTTTCGGAAGAGTTCATTCTGATATATTTCATTGACCAATTTTTTTATTATCCAATCGGGAGTCAACTCTCGCGATTATCTTCTACTACGTAAACGAGTTGCACCTAAAATGGCTGAAAAATCCAAATTTCAAACGATTCACAGACTGAATCACAGTTCTAAAAGCCAGAAAGATTGAACCAAGACCGAAATTTTGTACATTCTGAACGAAAGAACCGAAAAAAGAAACCCTAAAAATCCGAACCCGTTTAAAAAAAAGACTGGGTCTTCATCAGTCAGTCCGAGTCAGATACCCATCTTTTAGGACTTCAGAAGTCTCTTCGAGTCCCGAGTCTCGAATCTCGAGTCCAGAACTTTATACTTTTAAGTGAACTACATACTATAGTCTGTTGACTCTGTTCTCAGTGTTCAGTGTTCAGTGTTCACAGTCCGTATAGCCTTCTCATGTATACATAAGGCTATGTCGCAGTAAGCTCATCACTTCACTGTTCATTGTGTTCACTGTTCAGGCTTCAGCTGTATTCACTCTTCAATTTTTTTTTGACGTTGTACCTCAATAACAAACTCTCTCCTGATCAGATATGCGAGTATGAGTCTATACTCTGTATTAAATTGTAATTGTAGTTTGTAACCCAGGACCCAGGGCCCAGAGAGTACTTGAGTACGAGTCATAACCATTTGAAATGCCTGCTTCTTTTTCTACATTTATAAAGACCCCCTCTCCCAGCACGGCAGAAACGGTGAAATGTCGAGCACTTTTGGGCGATCAAAGAGGCAAGTCTCAGTGACAGCAACTCTTATGAGTCATATTAGATTCATTTGATTCAGCCTCTCCCGATTCCGCCTCTCCAGCCTCTCATGTGACACAGGCTTCAGGAGTTAGGACTCAGGATTAGGAGTGTAGTTCCATAGCCTTCTGTCTATTTTGGTAGCCTATGCGTGGGGGGTTAGGACATATAAATAAATAAATATATATTTATATAA
>NW_014039774.1:39471-43128 GCF_001186125.1 Sphaeroforma arctica JP610 | reverse complement strand
ATGTATATATGTATATATGGCATGTATGTATGTATGTATATATGGCATGTATGTATGTATGTGTGTATATATATATGTATATATATATATATATATATATGTGTGTGTGTGTGTGTGTATGCGTGTGCGTGTGTGTTTATATACATTTATGGTATTATTATAGATATACATGTATATATTATGGATAAGTACCGCTCATTATTTTTCTCACCTTGAAACTTCAGGTGCCTGTAATGTGGGTGTATTATCTACCCACCGTTGTACAAAACATTAAAAGCCCTCTATGAAACTCTGTAGATAGTGTATTAACTAATTTCTGTGCTCTCCTACTTGTGCGTCCAAACCATTCGTCAGTCATTTGTTACTTTCTCTGAACGTTGTCTGTAGGGTTATAACCAGCTAGGGTTTACCCAAATGAGTTTTAAGTTCTTGCTGCTATGCCGCTGCCACCAACAGCCCATTTTTTATTTCATTTTTTGGGGGTAGTATTCGTTATGTTTCAGCACGATGCTGCCAATGCCTACTGTTCAACTAGTACCACGTATGTCTTTCATGCTTTTTAAAATAAGACGATACGTTTTCTGTACGTTTATTATTGTTTATATACAGCTCGGGATTACGGGAACGAGTTGGAGTGGTTTTTGCTATGCCGCATCAGCGTCGGGCAGGTTTTGCAAAGGCGATGTAGTGGACGTGCAACGGTGTAGCGGGCCTGTAATGTAAGGAGTTTCCAGCTGAATAAACTTGGTTTTGAGATCTAAATAAACTCGATTGCATACCAAAAATACTCGGTTCACTACCGCATCAACCTAGTTGGACACCGCATAAAGCAATTTTGGTAACGAGTGGCGGTAAGGATATCAGTCTCATTGGGACAGTTCTGCAAAGTGTAGTAAAAAAATAGCTAGTTTGAAGTCCTAATGAATCGGTTTGAACACCGCCCAAAAAAATTCAGACTTCCATAACAGGTTCCATAATCGAATCGCGTACCAAGGAACGTTTAGCCTAATGCATCTATAATGTTAACACCTAGTTTTGAAACGAGGTGCGGGTTGGTCGTGGTTTTTGACCATGCTGAACACCTGCAATTGCAATATGGTTTCAGGATGCAACTATTTTGTCCACTTAAATGCAATATGGTTCCAGGGTGTAGCTATATTGCCCACTTTTATCATATAACTTCTCGGCAGTAAACCATGTTACTGAGAGGTACGATGCCAATTCGAAAACCAAAGTTTTTAAGGTGAAAGGCGGTTGTGGATCCGCTTACGACTAAAAAATAGTACGCGAACAAGCACGAACGCGTTAATAACGTCAATACTATCGTAGAATCTATAGGTATTGCGCAACACAACTGGCAGGCTATGGTGTCGATTCTTCAGTCAAGAAAATCAAAAAGATGGATACGTTTTCTATGTCGAGGCTGTTATTTACACGCGGCGCTGCACCACTCGCAGACTAAACGTAAATAGTTTCTGTATTTACACTCTACCATGCAAATAGTGATAGTATAACAGAAATGACCATTCACGTTCAATACATCCAACAATAATTCAAATCAGTAGCAGCCTCTAGCATTCGACGATATAGTACAGAAATCTTCAACTGAAAGCATAGTATGAATACAAGACCAGAATATGTTTTTTAATTAAGAATAGGTTTTCTAATTCAGGGATATCATTATATCTGGCGTAGCCGCCTATTACATTTAAAGGTGTAGTAAATGAAACACTTCCATCAAAACTAATATCAGGTAAAGCCCGGTTACATTTTTTTGAAACTAGAATACGTTTTCTAAGCTCTGGGTTTATTATGTATGGCGTAGCACAACTCGCAGCCTCCAACGAACACGAGATGGCCCGAACTTCGGAACACTACTCCAACATGTCCATATCCTCTCCAAGGGGCTAAATCAATAAAAAGAATGAATATTAATATATAATAAATGGGTCGGAATAAGCGTGTACAAAAACAAAGAATATAAAAATATGATAAATGGGTCAGAATAAGCGTGTAGCGCCTTAGGACTATATTTACATATGCAGGATTGATTTGTACTTCGACAGTTGTAACTTGACGATTTCAGAACGGTGGGTGTTCTGGTGACTAGTTACAACTAAACCTGTTCGCTTTAAAACCACGAGTACAGATGAATTTCATTAAGATCCTAAATCGGTAGATACCGTATAGATACAACGTTCGGAATGAATGCTAATGTATATAATATAGATATCTACATATAGAGCAAACACAATATGAGCCCCCCCCTGAAAGGTAATGCGCATATGGATGTATGTGATGGTTTACGACCCATCTCTTAATGTGTATTCCGATCAGCGGCACCGCTAGCTCCACCTCAGGAAACCCCACATACGAACTAATCTCAAGCACTCACAGATAAAACCCTCAACAACATACACGACACACATTGTATTCCACCAACATAAACATGCCGATCGCTAACATCAGCAATGTCACACGCGCATACACATGCACATACACCTGCACATTCGTAACATAAATATCATACAGATTGGTGGGAACTATACACATACATACGCATACAGACAAATACTTACGTATACATACACATATATACGCATACAGACAAATACTTACGTATACATACACACATATACGAATACAGACAAATACTTGCGTATACATACACATATACACGCCCGTATACACACCTCGTGCCGCGTGGACATGCCCTGGGGAGCGGCAGCCTCTTCTATGGCCAACGCAGACAGCAACTCAGTCAGCTCAACCTCAGGGAAATCTTCCTCAATCTCTTCTCCATCCTCATTGTGCGTAACACGTGTTTGCGTATTCTCGTCAACACCCGCCTCACTGTAGGTTGTGCAAAGAGATGTGAACATGATAGCCGTGAGTATAAATGATGAATAAACGAATGTATAACAGATATACTATATATATATAGTACAACATACCGATACAGATTGACGTTCGCTCTGAGTTCGGGATTCTCTTCCAAGTCTCGCAAGAACAGCTCGTATTGCATCTCCTCGTTAGTCTCCTTCTTTTTCTTCTCACCGGCATCCTCTTTGATCTTGGTCAAATTCTCGAGCTTCCAGAAACGTTTCTTGTTAACCTGAATGTTTCAAGATTGTAGTCTAGAGTATGAATGTCGGCAATACCTACATCTACGTGTACATGCACATTAATAAATATAAACACGTCCATATTCACAACTCTTCGTAGACAGGTCAGGATCTCATGCTGCTACGAAGACTCCATCACACCTTGAACTACACAAACAACATCAATCAATTGTGCATAGCCGCAGTATCTGAGAAAGCAAAGTCCCACACAAGAATCCGAATATGTTCCAGGCCACTATAACAGTATATATCTACCACCTGTTCCATATCTTGACCTCACACACTACCATCACTCCGTGTCCTGGACTTTATATACTTACCTTTCGTCTTGCAGGGTAGTGCTTCTTTACCAGAATAACATAAGGCACACGAGCAGGATCGAGTTCCTCGAAGGCGTTGTCGTTCACATTGATAAAGGTCAGATCGTAACCCATAGCGCTGCGAGGAATATAATTTACGTAAAAATTACGTAAATGAGAACTGATATGCAACAATGTATATGTCTAAGATACCGGACTATGTGAATACGCAT
>NW_014039774.1:34103-38855 GCF_001186125.1 Sphaeroforma arctica JP610 | reverse complement strand
TATATATAGTATGTATTCATATATATACATATACATAAACATATATATATATATTTATTTATTATAAATTGATATATATATATATGTAGATGAATATCTATATATATGTATGTATGTATATGTATATATATATATGTATGTATGTATGTATATATATATATATTTATATACATTGTCCTTACCTGTCTCCTACGTTGAGCAGATGGCCAATGTGTGTCTTGGTCATATACGTGTTGTCGTTTACGCCGAAGTCGCACGCGCGTGCTACCTCCACATCCGCCAGAGCGTACTACAGGAATATACCAAATGATGTTTAACGTACGAATGTATTGAAAACTTAGGCAGAAAACGTACTCCAACAATCGATACGTATGCACCAAATAGGGAGTGATGTACGCATAGATTGAGAAACGTATGGAGGATACAACAATCTATACGGCCGAAACAAACAGAATACAACGTATGAATGGATTGAAAAACGTAAAGAGAAAACGACAACGATCGACAGGATCGAACAAACCAGGGACCGATCGGACGAATAGAATAGAAAACGTAGAAAACGTACTACAGCAATCAACACGATTTCACAAAGGGAAACGTACGCATATATAGGTATAGATAACGCGTACTACGACAATCGGCCAGAGGATGGCAAACGTACATGCTGATTGAAAACGTACACGCAGAGCAAACTACAGAGGTGACTCCAGGAAGGACGAACATAGAAAGTACAGCGAGTTTACGTACCAGAAGCGGTACGTAAACGGGATGCTCTTCTATATTCATACAGATCACTATGCAAGACATTGTACTCCAACGGATGGGCATGTGATCGTATGGCTTTAAACGGTTGTCGCCAGAACACGCTTGTTCGACAACTCCAAACAGACCGACAACTCTACCAACCACAAACGAGATAGATATAGTATGTATACCTTTCCCTTTCTTTGTCCAGACAGGTCTATATCCAAGACAATATATTCCTTTAACAACTACAAACAGACCGACAACTCTACCAACCACAAACGAGATAGGTAGAGTATGCATACCTTCCCCTTTCTTTGTCCGGACAGGTCGATATCCAAGACAATATATTCCGACAGATTGGCATGTGATCGCAGGGCTTTGAAGGGTTGTCGCCAGAACACATTGTTTGACAGCTCGCAATTTTGTAGAGTCTGGGGGTCCATCAGAGTTATGTTGGTACCTATCAATAGAACAACAGACAGTGCAAAGATATATATGTCAGAAGCCAATATATATATATGTATGTATATATCGTTTGAACGTTTTGCAATATTAGGGCTTCGAAAGTCTTCCGACCGTTTTAGGTTGGGGTTAGCTTCTTGTGATCGCAGAAAGAAAAACGTTAACCACCCACACACAATGCTATAGAATCAGTGAGTCCGTCCCATTAGTGTAATTCCATATCTGTAGGACAGTAAGTAGGACAAGAAGCGCTGCATCGACGTTGGCGAACCAAACCCGTGCCGATATACCACACCCCATTCCCCCCACAACATACCTACACGCGTGCAGATCAGCAGCTGTGAAATGGATCCCAGAGACTTGGCCAGTTTCTTGGGCAGGCACACCGCATCCTCCTTGCAGATGGGCATGATCTCCACACTCAGCGTGAACTTGAAGTTGGCTGTGCTGTTCTGTACATCGGATGAGATGAGTCGCTCGGACGACTTCATCTTGATGGGCACGGTCGATCCCAGGAAATCCACCAGCTGTCAACGCAACACCGCAAAAAACGCAGGAATGTCGATGAGTAGAGGAGTGAGTAGGTATAAATGACAATGCGATACGTAGAAGGCGTGATGGACACCGAAAAACTCGGTTGGGTTCGGTTTAAGTGTTGCCCTGATGGGGTTTTTTTTGATGTGTTGGATGTATTGGTTTATCAATAGGTGAAGACAAAGCAGCAATCACACATGTGTGCGCTACTGCGAGTATACGTACCTTTACAGCGTCACTGCGACTCTCGAAGTAGAAGTCCAATCCATCAGCGCACTCTTTGATGTTGACCGTCTTTGTGTGTGCGCCTGTGTGAACAGAACATATCGATCATACGTGTGTGTGTTACTGGGGTTAGTTTGCAGCGTGAATGTATGTGTATTGCACAAGATATGTGGTGGTGGGAAAGATATATATATATATATATACCATGCTTTAGAGCATCTTTAAAATGATATGTACTTACGATGCTTGATGATCAGCTGTTCCAGGTAGTAGAATGTACGCTTGTGATTGACCTTCTGTCTGAGCTGTACTACGGCATTCCAATGATCTTTGGCGGCGGTTCTATGACAATCGTCACACGTCTGATTGTGCACCGTGAACTCCACCACAAACTCCTGCAGAGACGCATATGACAATGAGAGAAAGGGTGTGTCAGAAGTATGCTACATACGTATGTTGTGGTAATATATTTTAGGCTCAAGTTTCTATAGAGTCAGAGGGTAGTGGTGCCAGTAATATACTACATACGTATGTTGAAGTAATACATTAGAGATTCATTCGTCTGAAGATGTACAGGAGAGATCGTGAGTGTGTGTCAGAGGTGTACTATATCCGTATGCTGAGGTAGTGCACTAGAGGGTTCATGCGTGTGAATCGCACGTTACAAAGTGAATGCGGCTGTCATTGAGTCCGTTTGTATCGTTTGATCTTTGGCGGTGGCTCTGCGACAGTTACCACAGCGTCTGACTGTGCACTGCGAACGCCATCGCCTTCTCCATTATTATAACAGGAGATATAATGTGTGTGTGTGCATGTGTGTGTGTACGTGTGTGCTTGCGCGCGCGTGTGTGTGTGCGGGAAGAATGTGTTTTCCGTATTCCTGATAGGATATCAGAGACGCGGGTGTGAATAATGTAGCATTCGAGTCCGCGAGATTGAGGATGTATGCGTGTCATCTCGGTAATCGTGGTACAGCAAAAACCATCGAAGGCCCGCTTGTGCCTTGCCACTGATTATCGTGCTCTCAAGTATAGTTTACTGAGCAGATCAGGTACAAACACATATGCAACCACAAACACACTTACACGATACACCCGCACACAAATATGCACATACACGGATATGATTCCACACATATATCTGCATCTATGCAGGTAAACCCGGGCGCAATGGTATACAAACACGTCCTCCGGCACACACCTGTTGCAAGACCGTATCCGCAAAGGCCTCCTTCTGAATAGTCACTTTGACCTTGATGCGTTTAGAATGCGGCTCAGTCCAGATGAAGCCTGCATCGATCAGCCGCACTTTGTTGAGACCTTTGAGACGCTTTAAACACAAGGCTAGCAACTCACGCGACTCTAAGTCACAGGCAATCCAGTGCTCTGGGGGCTGTAGATATCTAGTTGGGTAACAGAGGTAAATGTGAATATCTAAATCTAAAAATATTATATATATATATATCTATATCTATAATATATATATATATAGATATGTATATATATTATAGATATAGATATAGATATAGATACATATATACACACATATATATATATATCTATATCTATAATATATATATATATATGTATATATATATATGGGTGTGCGTGTAAAACTATATAGATTTGAACGTCTATATGAACAGCAAGGCAACCAACACACGAAGCAAATAGTCTATACAACTCCACATCAGGCACGACTCTAATGTGCTGGGCGGCACAGATATTTTGTCAACATGAGATGTAAGCACATGAATGTACAAGTATATACATATACATATGGATATTTATACAGATATGTAGATAAACATGTGAATGTTCATATTCATGTGCATATGCTTCATCATCATATACGTCAATCCCGGGATGATTCATTAATTTGATCCACCATCACACTTCACAGTCACAAGCACGGAAGAAGTACAAACCATCTACTGATGAACGATACTAAACATATACCTACAACCGCACACTCACCTCCTACTACAACTCTAGACCCATTCAACCCAGCTCCAGACATACCTATCGCAGCCACGGCAGAAGTAGATAGTCATCTGCTTGGGAATGCCCTCAGTGATATCCACGCGTGAGCGGATACACGGCACACACATGTTGGCATCATTGGGTGCGATGGATGTACCGCAGATGCAGCACAGACTGTGTGGGGGTAATGGGAATGATAGAGATATGGTTGATAGATCAGTGTATGTACCACAGATGCAGCACAGACTGTGCGGGGGTAATGGGAATGACAAAGATATGGTTGATAGATTAGAGTATGTACTACAGATGCAGCACAGACTGTGTGGGGGTAATGGGAATGATAGAGATATGTTTGATAGATCAGTGTATGTACCGCAGATGCAGCACAGACTGTGTGGGGTTAATGGGAATTATAAAGTATGGTTGATAGATCAGTGTATGTACCAGAGATGCAGCAGAGACTGTGTGGGGGATATGAGAATGATAGAGATATGGTTGATAGATTAGTGTATGTACCAGAGATGCAGCAGAGACGATCAACTGAAACCGAAGAATAAACTGTGCATCAGTCTTCGGATGCGTATATACTTCTGGGAGTTTATCTATACGCTGAATACGTTATATACAATATATGTGAGAATGAATTGTATATACATCGATACATTTCACTTGAACATACAAAAAGTAACATATGTATATACCTGTAAGCATATATATATATATATATATATATATATATATATATATATATATATATGTGTGTAGTATAATAATATACTAACTTAACTAATACGTAGTACGT
>NW_014039774.1:32145-34083 GCF_001186125.1 Sphaeroforma arctica JP610 | reverse complement strand
TAACTACTTAACTTTACCTTACGTTACGTTAACGTAAACTAAACTAAAAACGTAAAATAATATAGTATATACTACGTAGTACTATATATATATATATATATATATATATATATATATATATATATATATATGTGTGTGTATACAAATGCATACTTAACATGATACGTTCAAGGAGTGTGCTAAATGTATATTTTTATACATAAATACATACATACATACATACATACATATATATATATATATATATATATATTTAAATATATATATATATATATATATAGATTTAACATAAATATAATATATATATATTATATATATATATATATATGCATTATATAAAATACCTTTACCCATGTCTATACTCTGATGTATGATTTACCGATCAATTCTCACACAATAGAATAACGATTTTCACTCGGTATACAATGAACGAATAGTGATGCTACATCACTCATGAAAGTCAACCATCACAACTATAGCACACAAGTATGTGCACATACACTCTAGATATACATGCGAATCAGTAAAATACTATCTCGTAGCTACTTCAGACGCTTCTCAGAACAGATAATAGCTGGTTTATATATGAATACCAGCTGTGTGTATGTAAATTATTCACGTTGTAGTGTGCAGAAAGCTTATGACTTTCGACAAGTTTGTTTTAAAATAAAGTTGGTTGCATCTTAGTATGTACGAACAAGCCCCGACATACGTGTGCATATATGAATATGTAGTTCCAGTATGTTAATTGAGTACATGTGCACGTATATGTATATATATATATATATAGATATATGCTATGTATAGATAAATGTACATATTGTAATATGTACATGTATACATAATGTAATATTAACAGTAGAAAATATGCAACAGCCTAACTCAATAGATATGAAAGTGCACTTACATTCTTTGCTGCCCAACGGCCGCTCCAGTTGTGTCAAGATATTCCATTATCTACTAGCGTGGACGTTCAGTGCAAAATTATAGTTCCCCGTATCCTTTTACGGATGTATATGCTTGTGTATGTATAAGTATATATAGATATATTTATATATATATATCTATCGATTTGTGTGTAAACCTGTATGTGTGTGTATGTATATGTATGTATATATCAATATACAATAGGTACTATAGGCCTCTTATTACCGCTACAGTCCCAAACAAAGTGTATTTGTTGCATACGAATTCGCGAGTATATAGTGAACAGTAGGTTTATATAATCACCTATACTTCCACTGTGCCTTTCTTTTGGCTCTTATTAACAAAAAAATATTATTAAAAAAACTGCTGATATTTCGAGTGTGTAATGTGTTTATGGAGTACACGTGCGCTCTATGCAAGCCTGGTCAAATGGAAAACAAGATGAATATATGATGGGTGTATATGTCATACATATTTTTAATTATATATAGATATATATATATATATGTATATATATATATATATATATATCGTATATTAAGAGATACTTGTACTAAAAACTAGATATTATATGTTGTGAGGAGTGCACACTATACCACATACATACATAGTATCACACATACATACATATTAACACACATACACACACATACAAGTGAGCTACTATGGGGAAATCAAAGTTCATAAACAAAAAAGATGCAGTCACATTCAAACTAGTGCACAGATCGCAACAGGATTCACGCATTGCTGACAACGATGCGTCTCCGTATGTATTTGTACCTATCAAAGGAGCGCCTGAGAAGGTTGATGCCATCTTAAACAATGCACACACCAAGCAAGAGGGAACTGCTGAGGAGGATGAGGAGGATAAGATTGATGCAGGTACGATAAATGTTTTCATTTTGTGGTATATATATATATATATATATATATAATAAGTAGTATATATATATATATATATATATAGTGTATGTGTTATAGTATGTATAGTATAGTATATATGTAGTGTTA
>NW_014039774.1:20279-31363 GCF_001186125.1 Sphaeroforma arctica JP610 | reverse complement strand
GTAGTAGTATAGTAGTATATATATATAGTATAGTATATATATATATATATATATATATATATATATATATATATATATATATATATATATATATATATATGCCTGTGTGTGTATGTGTGCGTATGTTTGTGTGTGCGAGTTCGTTAGTGTGTGGGTGTGTGGGTGTTTGTTTGTATGTGGGTGTGTAACGTGTGTGTATGTGTGTCTGTGTATGTGTGTGTCTCTGTGTGTGTCTCTCTAAGTGTGTATATATGTATGTATGTACCTTTGTACGCACGTACGTATATATGTATGATTGTATGTATTTGTATATATATATATATATATGTGTGTGTGTGTGTGTGTATGTATGTATGAATGTATGTGCGTGTGTGTATGCGTATATTTATATATATATATATGATTTATGCATAAGCATGCACATCTGTAGTCAGGAACAAGTGACAATACATTTTTACAACTGCTCAATATTATACTAGAATAGCGACCATAAACCTACAGCCTTGCATTATGCTGCATGTTCGTATAGATACTGTGAATATTGCGTAGATATCCGTATGCACGTTTACAGAACATATATATACATATACATATATATATATATATATATATATGTGTGTGTGTGTGTGTGTGTGTGTGTTTACATGCGTTCACCTTATATACGTGAAAGGAATACAATATCTTCTTATATCCATCAGACAACTACCGTGTTGTAATACTTTCAGCATGGAGATGGTACTATGTGCACAATGGTGCTTGCGCGTATAGAACAGCCACCCATGGCTTCGATATATTATCTCGTACACATTCGACATACTACTGCTGTTGTTATTTCGATATGCTGGTAGATATTTGGGCAGACGAGTTTGCCATACCTGGCGAGTATGATACCATATCTGTCTTAAATTTTGGAATTTTGCCAAAATGAACTATTTATGTCGAATCTCGCGGTTAATTTGGTCATACACTTAACGTATGGCCGAATCAAGCATCGGTATTCTTTAAATGCCGTTATATACAGTTATATGCAGACGTGGCTATTCATTGCCAAAAACCAATCGCTTCAGACTTTAAAACGCAATTTGAACGAGAATTTGAAGACTCATACGTGTATTCAGACAATTCAGGGCACATTCTGTGACAGAAACAATCTCATTTGTTCTGGTCGCCATGTTAAGTTATATCTTTTGAACAATCGTATGCTGTGCAATCTCTACCGTCCAACCTATTCTCCTGATGTCCGGAATACACGCATACAACATTCGTACTGTCCTAAATCCTAATTTTATATTTACTGAATACGTACACCACTCTACTACTGTCCTGAATTCTAACCCTATAACTACAGAATACACACACACACAACTCCAATACTGTCCTAAATCCTAATTCTATAACTACAGAATATACACACCACTCTACTACTGTCCTGAATTCTAACCCTATAACTACAGATAAATCCTAATTCTATTACCACAGAATATGTACACCACTCTACTACTGTCCTGAATTCTAACCCTATAACTACAGAATACCCACACGCACACAACTCCAATACTGTCCTCAATCCTAATCCTATAACTACAGAATATGTACACCACTCTACTACTGTTCTGAATTCGAACCCTATAAATACCCACACACACACAACTCCAATATGTCCTCAACCCTAATCCCACAACCAAACTATCGCTCAATCCTAATCCTACGACCAAATTATCGGTGCGCAGAAAATGCCCGCAAGTCCAAGCAGGCCGAACAGGGCATCTACTACGACGACAACTACGACTATCTCAAGCACTTGAAAACCGTAGGCGAAGACCCGGAAGGCGTGCTCATAGCGGCGCCAAAACGAAAAGGGGTGCACATTCCAGACCCAACCGCCCCGATTATCGACCTGCCCGCGGATGTGTTTGCGTCGGAAACGCAGAACGAGGTAGGTATGCTGAATTTGGCGGCGCCGAGAACGGGGTTGAACGTGGATGTGGACTTTGAGATGCTGGCGCAGTTGGATAGCGATGCAGAACACGACGACGAGTGGGCTATGGGAGATGACTTTATTGAGCTAGGCGAAGGTGATGGAGAGGGTATTGTGGATGAGGGCCATGACGATGGTATGTATTGGGTACTATGTATGGCGTACATATATATATATATATATATATGTTTATTTGTGTGTGTGTGTGCGTAGAGCAGAACCAGATGTTCATTGTGAATTTACTACTTCTCTTAAACACTTTCCGCAGCGAAGTATAGATATATATGAAGTTCATGTTGAACTAAAGTGCAAATCACATCTGTATTCCATATGTCCTACTCGGTTTTGCTATTGCTTATTCCGTCACCCGCATTGTTCCCACAGATGCACACCATGCGGATGATACCACGTGGCACTTTATGAAGAACAAGAACAACACGAGCGCAGCCGCGGGATCGCTCAGTGGTGGTAGTTACAGCAGCGGAAGCGTGCGAGGCGGGAGAAGCGATGATGTGAGTAGAATGTGATTGTCTCACGATTTTGATTCATATATATATATATATGTGTGTGTGTGTGTGTCTATGTCTCTGTGCCTGTGTGCCTGTATATCTGTCTGTATATCTGTCCTAACAGACCTCTGACAAGTAGGTATGTAGGTTTTATCGTGGTTGTATTCAATAATGGAGCAATTAACCGTAAGTCATTGTTTATATTTGTTATCATTATCTTGCTATTTCCTGATTTTCGTTTTCCTATCTCCTAGTTCATCCTTATTCTCTATTTCATATCATCTCAGGCTTTCCAATCAATTTTTTCGCTACCAATGGCTAGTTCTCAATTCTTCTTTGTTCCCATTTTGATCCAAATTTCAGGATTTCGAAGACTTTGCGGACGAAGAAGTGCAATCCACCACCTCCCGTTTTACTGAGTACTCCATGACGTCTTCCGTCATGCACCGAAACGACAAGCTGCAGTTGCTAGACGATCAGTTTGAATCGGTATGTCAGTGTGTTCAGTCGTGTTGTGTTCTATTTCACACGTAAGAGATGTATCATGTACTCTACAACAACTGTACTATTTCACACGTAAGAGGTGTATCATGTACTATACAACATCTGTTCTATTTTACACATTATATGTATCGTGTTGTTATGCGCTGTTCCTGGGTCGAATGCAAGTACGACTCAACCTGTCTATGTATGTAGAAGGCTTATCCTTTGACTTCCGATACTCTTTGTGATAGTACTACCCCCCCTGATAGGCCTGTGTTCTATTTATATCACAGATCTACGCCCAGTACGATGAGGAGGACATGGGTGAGCTGGACGAAGAAACCACTGAGGGCCGCAAAGAACTAGATGACTTTAACGACCTGCTAGACGAGTTTATGGCGACAAAAGAAATCGGTAGGTGTAGTGCATATGTATGTATGTAGGTATGTATGTATGTATGTTTGTATGTATGCACGTATGTATGTATGTACGTTTGTATACATATATGTATGTATGTATACGTGCATCTACGTACTTCTTGTTTGTTTTCTTTCCCATTTAGTTCATTCATCCTCTATTAGTATCAAAATCATCCAATCTAGCCGACTTGTTGTGTATTATCTTGCAATTTAGCTTTCGTTTCGTCTTGTCTTGTTTTATTCAAACCCCTAATCCCCATCCATTCTAATTCACTCGTTGTTCATTACACCGGCTTCTAATTTAGGCAAGCGTGTGGGCGGTCCTGAAGGTTTCCTTCATCCCGATAAAGACGTCATCAATAGCGACGCCGTTCAGAGGAGTATAGCGGGCGCTGTTGAAGAGGTATGATTTAAATCTATATTCAACAGTAGTATATGTTAATTATATATATATATATATATATATATATATAGCGGTGGCACATATCCAACACATGATATGTTATTATGTTCATGTATATGTATAGATAGGCATATGTGGATAATACGGGCACCGTTGAAGCGGTATGATGCATATCTATCTATGTATATCAGTATTGTGTTTTCAATTACATCGATATGCATACATGTTTTATTATTGTGTCTTTGTGAATGTGCATGTATACGAGAATAAGATGAATTTTGTACATATATACGTGCATGTGTCGCGTGGTACATACTTGCATTCATTCTCATATTGCTATGCACGCGCGCTTATTTCTATATATGCAGATGTCGTGAAGAAAGCATAATAACTATACCTGTGTTATCACTACATCTATAAATATACCTATATCATCACTATATCCATAACTATATCTGTGTCATCACTACATCTATAACTATAACTATATCATCACTATATCCATAACTATACCTGTATCATCACTACATCTATCACTATACCTATATCATCACTACATCTATAATTATACCTGTACCATCACTATATCTCTATAACTACACCTGTATCATCACTATATATCTATACCTATACCATTAACTATTCCTATACCATCACTGTATGCACAACTATATCCTATCTATACACTCTATTCACCTGTATCGGCCTTTGTCTTCTTACCCGCAGGTACTATCGGATGACGAACGCACCCGACAACGCCTGCACAACGAGAAGAAAGACGAGTGGATCAAAGAACGGCTCATGGACGAACTAGAGGAGAAGCGCATACGCGAGAACAACGCATGGGATTGCGAGACGATAGTCAGCACGTACTCGAACATCTACAACCACCCCACACTGATCAAAGAGTCACACACCCGCTCACGAAGGCGTAAGGGGGCCGAGGGAGATGGGGAGAAAGAGGTCTTGGGGGAAAGTTCGGTACCGGTGGCGGAGGGTGAGAGTGTTGAGATTGAGACGGGTAAAGGTAGTGGGAAGGGTGTAGGTAACGTGATTGTAGAGGTGGATGTGAAGGTGAAAGGGAATAAGGATGTAGGAGACTCCCCGGATGAGGATGCTGCGAGTGATTCCGGTAATGAGAGCGGAGAGGACGAAGAGCCTCTGAATAAGGGCCAAAAGCGAGACAAGACCGAGAGTAAGGCCGAGAAAAAGGCGAGAAAGGCCGCGGTTAAACAGGAACGACACGCGCGAAGAGCCAACAAGAAGACGACCAAGGGTGTGTACAAGCAGGAGGAACTCAGACAGGAAAAGCTGGTCAAGGGCAAGGTCAATGTAGTGGATCTCAGTTAGGTTAAGACGGTTATATTGGCAAATAATAAACAAGACATAAGTTTTTGGATTGGATTGAGAGAATATCTATTTGTTCTTAAAGTGCTACTTGTGTGATTCAACATGCAAAGTGAGAAATATATATATACAAAAGTGTTAGTAAGAAGACGACCAAGGGTGTGCATAAACAAGTAGAGAAATATACATATATATATATATTTACAAAAGTGTTAATAAGAAGACGACCAAGGGTGTGCATAAACAAATGAGATATATGTATATATACAAGTGTTGGTAAGAAGACAGCCAAGGGTGTGCACAAACAGGAGGAGCTGAAGCAGGAGACGCTCGTCACGGGCAATCGCACCACACGATCGTACATATATATACCAACCAATGACCACAACATTAATGAATTGGCGTAATACTCGAACAAAAAAGTATCCCATTTATTATTATTCACATAGGTGGTATCTCCCCGTGTTTAGTTATAATTCCCTCCTCTCCTCTACCCTGCCCCACACGCCCAGGCGTCAAGCGTTACATCCGCCGCACAAGTAACAAGTAAGTTAAGTTAGTTACAACAGCATTTTGGTTGGGTCCTCCATCATCTCCTTAAACGCCTTAAGCCATTGCGCACCCACAGCGCCATCCACCACACGGTGATCGCACGACAGTGTGACGTTCATCATGGTGCCTACCTCGGGTAGACCCTCCTTAGTGGCAATCACCTTCTGACTCGAGCCACCCACGGCCAGGATACAAGCCTGAGGGGGGTTGATAATGGCACAGAAGTCCCGTACACTGTCGTACATGCCCAGATTAGACACGGTGAATGTACCCCCCTGATACTCATGGGGTTGTAGTTTGCCCTCGCGCGCACGACCGGCAAGCTCCTTGACCTGGAGGGCCGGGGGTGAGGATGAAAAATGAGATACAAGGGTTTGGGGTGTAGGGTTTGATGGGTGGAATATATGGATCGATGATATCGTACGCAATTTTAGGAGTCTGTGCATATTGGAGATCCTATGCGAATTTAGAAAAGTGTATTTTTACAGATTGGTATGCGAGAATGAGAATCTAAGTGATAGGTGCATAATTACGATGTTATGCACATATATGATTTACATACGTGTGTATGTGAATCTGTAGGCGTATCTAACTGTGTCGGTATGCGTAATGTAATTCTAAACGCGAAGCAATGATGCGATAGACGCTTGCCCTCGTGCGACGAGTTTCCACGGGATATATGTATATGTATTTGTGTATGTATTCGTGTATATATATATATATATATATATATGTCTGTTTGTGTGTGTGTGTGTGTGCGTGCGTGTGCGTGTATGTGTCTTGTACTATCATAACTACATACCTGTCCGCTGATGCTCTTCAATCCCTTGGCGTGGCAGTTCTTGACAATAGGTGTGATCAGACCAGACCCAGTCGCCACCGCAACGCTGACATCCACGGTGTTGTATTGTCTGATATAGTCTCCCTGCCAGCTCGAGTTCACCTCAGGCACTTGCAGACACGCCAGAGCACTTGCTTTGACTACAAAGTCGTTGACAGAGATCTTGAACTCTCCCTTGGCCCCGGCATTGATGGCAGTACGCAGCTTGGTGACTTCGCCGAGGTTGATTTCGGAGGTGAGATAGTAGTGGGGGATGGTGGTCTTGCTCTCCAACAGGCGGCCGGCAATGATCTTTCGCATGCCACTTACCTACAATACGTACGGATAGACAAACGTGAGTGTATGAGGTTACATAGGAGTGTGTGGGTGAATGCATTCAGAATTCAGAACATCGTAGTATATACATATATATACGTACACGCCAACATATGTACACACAGACACCTACACACACAAGTGAACGTGGACTGAATGCGTTCGCTCACCTGTTCGTCATTCATGGATGGCCCGTCGAGAGGAGATGTTGAACTGCTTCCACTGCTACTGCCACTGGTGCTTCCACTGCCGCCAGATACCATCTCTGCAGTGAGTGAGTGTGTGTGTAAGAGTGTGAGTTGGTATGTGTGTAAGAGTGTGAGTTGGTATGTGAGAGAGAGAGTGTGTGTAAGAGTGTGAGTTGGTATGTGATTGTGTGCGTGTTTAAAACAGTGCGTATTTGCGTGTGCATTCGCGTGTGTGAGGGCATGTATGTGTTTGAGACTGCATGTGAGAGTGTGCATATCTATTTATTGTAGTGATTTACATCATGGGTGTGATAGTATGCATATGAACGTGTAAACGTACGTTATTTATAGCTTGTGTGAGAACGTACATGGACGTACTCGGCAGGTGCATGTCAGTAAAGATAGGCTATGCCCACGGTTATATACATGTGTGTGTGCGTGTATGCATCAGACATATATATATATATATACGCACGTGTGCAGTATTCGTGACTGGTGCGTATATGGGCTCATGCGTGTGCGTAGTTTCCGCGTCATTTCGCGAGTCTCGTTACTGCTTGATTAGGGCGCCAATACTATGATAATATAGAGACAATATAGAAAAGTACAGTATATAGAAAGTTACACGTTTTTATACGTAGTATGTGCCTGTCTACATCTACATTAACATTTAAATCTATATATATATATATAGGCAGTAACTCGCGGGTGCTGCTGGTTACTGCTCTGTGACGTGTGTATGTTAGAAAAATTGTTCTAAAAAATAGACATACTTTGCTTGGTGAAGGAGTATACATCCGATTCCACAACACGTCCATTGGGTCCTGAACCAGACACTTCTGACAGATCGAATCCTAGTTGCCGTGCCAGGTGCTTGGCCAAAGGAGAGCCCAGACCAGAATTGGATCCCGATGAAGTAGCAGACTGCTGCAAGAAAGAAATTAGGAATTAGAAAACGGAATGAACGAGACTTGTGTCAATTCTTAATTGATGCATGTGTATATATGTATGCTTGTATGCATGCATAAATGTATTATCTATGTATTTGTGCATATATTTACGTACGTATGCATCTACATATATATCTTGAATCTGTACCTGTATCTATATATATAGGTATATATATATATATGTGTGTGTGTGTGTGTATTACACAAATATACATACATGTATGTATGTCTATTATGATGTATGCATATGTATTTGTATGTTTATTATAGAATGAACGTATATGTATATGTATGTATATGTAATTGTAAAATTATATGTATTTATTTGTATATGCATGTCTGTACATGTATAGGTATGTATAAATATACATATGAATAGGTACATGTCGTGACTGTGTCTGTCTATGTTTTTTCTAAGCCTATGTATATGTATACGCATGCATATATTTATGCAAATATACAAAGACAAATCTTAGCGAGGTAGGTAGGTAGATAGGTACGAAGGTAGATAGATAGATAAATATAGAGATTTAAAGATATATATACTTACTGGTTGAGGGTCTTTAGCGGGAACAGTGGGTGCGGCGGGTGCAGGGGGTGGGGGCTTCTTCTCGGTCTTCGGTAGTTCGGCCTCCTCAGTCTTAGCGGCACCACCAGCAGCTTCTGCACCAGAGCCATCGTCTTCGTAGTCAGCGAACGCAGCCACATCACCCTCCTCGGGTACAAGGATGGCAATCAACTGCGGTGGTTCATGGGGATAGTAGATATTAACACGTGCTGTCCACGGGTATATTTCATCACATTTTTACTATACCTATATATGTATACATGTGCGAGTGTTTGTGAGTGTATCACGACGAAGGAGACACATACTATAAAACCATTTGTACGTACCTTTCCTACGGGAACGTCCTTTTCCCCAGCATTAATGAAGGTTTTCGCAAGATAACCGTCTTCGTTGCATTCGAATTCCATAGTTGCTTTGTCTGTTTCAATTTCTGCAAGAACATCACCTGCGGCGATCTGGTAAAGGGGAGGAGTACAAGGTATTCAAATCTTCGAAACGAGACACTGAATAAGCTTTAGACATATCTATATATATGTGTGTGTGAGTTCATATCTACATGCGCATGTACGTATGTACACTCCGGAAAATTGCTTCCTCTGGGCGAGACAAAATATACGACATTTACATACATACAAGGTATACTACACATTCTGTTCATGTACACATATGCAAGTCCACGTGCACATACAAAATTGTGTGTGTAACTCAAACCACTCCCGCATACGGGCTACTCTCTCTGCCTCGACAACGAGCACTCCCGCGGTACGTTAGAGGTACGCGTGATGAGTATGATACTTAAACTATATAACTCTTAAGGTATGGTATAGCCGATACTTGTACACTGTATATACTGGCATGTATATACACGCATACTTTCATAAACGCATACGCTTCGATATATATACCTACATACCCAGAACTGACTACAAATATACGTTATTACTGATGCTTGCAAGCACATCAGCCGTTGAATAGAAGCCAAGCATCGTGGGCTTAATGTCCGAGAATAACAAAACGTATATCGCACACGTGCACAGTATGAATCCGTATATACTGTATTCAGATGCGTACACGCGGCATGTATACCTGCTCAAATACATGCGTACGAGCACGCACACACGCACGTACGCGCAGACTATATACAACCGCTAACCGAATGAAAGCAATGTGGGATAAGAAAGACGTATGGCGGAGACAAGACAACCCAGCAGAGACGTACGCACGAACCATGCAAGACCCGTGAGGAACGGACAGGACACACGCTTCACCACCGATCTCCACATTCTAGCTAACGAAAAGCATTCAGTACACACTCACACACATAGACCTATCCACACGTACAAATGTGTGACGAAACAAGCCTTGTGACAGAATAATACTCGTGATGGAATAAGACACACACCTCTCCGCCGACCTCCACACTCCAGCTGGCTAGGTTCCCTTGTTCCATCGTGGGCGATAGCGCGGGCATTGTGATCTTGGTGTGTGTGGGATAATCTGTAGATACAATACAAATTGAGATATATAAAAACAATAGAAATACAATGTAAATCTAAAATAGAAATACAATACAAATCTATTATAAATACAATACAAATACAATATAAATCGAGACATAAATGCAATGTATATACAATGCAAATAAAATATAAGTCGACAGTAACATTGTACATACAAAGTAACTCAATATAAATCAAGTCATAATAGAACATAAAGCGACACAGATGCAATGAATGGGAATACAATATCAACCGAGAAATAATTACATTGCAGATACACAGTTAAGTACAATACAAAACGTGATATATGAACGCAATACAAATACAATGCAAACACAATATATAGTGTATGACGAGACAGAACGATCTGGATTGAACGTTAGCGTTAACAAAGGAACATATTTGAATGTACTCAGCTATTGGTCCAGTCTATTCCGAGAACTTTACTACCTCGCCATAATAATATCTATAAAGATGGGATGGGATGTGTATAAACATGACCCTAGAGACTCACGAGACATGTAATTTTCTAGATAAGCCTTTGCAAACAGAGTTACGTACCTAAGATATACATTATAACTATACATAGAATAATAGGAAGAAGGAAGGGCTGCACATACATACAACCACATTTACAACAACGTACCTAATAGCACAGACGTTGAACGGTACCCCCTCCATTGTCTAAACAGGGTTGCCGCTCTTGTGCTTGTAGCAGCACCGGCTGCTACGTGAAACCTCGATCGGGCTGCAAGTGCGCATGCACTGCGCAATGCTGAAGTTGCGCTCAGCATGATTGTATATGTTCCTGGAGATATGTGGATTGGAAAGCAACGATTGGTATTCAGGCATGATTGTATGCATTCCTGGGGATACGAGGGTTCGGATGCGGAAGTGGGTGTGCTTGCACACTGGCGTATACTGACTGCCTGTGTGTGTGAGTGTGTGTATGCGATTATATATATATATATATATATAAGTGTGTGTGTGTGTGTGTGTTGTGTAGTGTACGTATTGTACGTTATATATATA
>NW_014039774.1:14570-20259 GCF_001186125.1 Sphaeroforma arctica JP610 | reverse complement strand
GTGTATGTGTATGTGTATATATATATATATATATATGTATGTATGTATATATACATATACATGCATATATATATATATATATATATACCTGTATATATAGATATATATATATATATATATATGTATATGAATTCATATACATGTATGTGTGTGTGCGAGTGTATGTATACGTATATGAATATATATCTTGTATATATATATATATATATACGTGTGTGTGTGATATATATATACGTGTGTGTGTGTGCGTGTGTGTGTGCGTATATACATATAAGTGTGTGTGTGTGTGTGTACATGTGTGTGCGTTTGTTATGTATGTTGTGTATGTGTGCACGTATGTATGTATGTATGTATGTATATATGAATGTATGTATGTACGTATGCATGTATGTATGTATGTATGTGTGTGTGTGTATTTATGTATGCATACATACACACACGCACGCATGCGGGTATGTATATACATATGTATGTATGTATGTGTGTATACGTGTATCTGTTTATTTGTGTGTGTGGGTGTATGTGCGTGTACGTGTATATATATATATGTGTGTGTACGTGTATATATAAGTGCGTGTATCTCTGTGTGTGTACCTCTGTGTTTTTGTGTGCGTATATGTGTGTATTTGTGTATATATGTGTGTGTGCGCGCGTGAGTGTGTATACATACCAACAAACATACATGCACCCACGCTTCTACTAGTCGTATCTATAGAGTCCATACCACCTAAAAACACTATATTGCCACTGCATATACTTGACTTTGTTAAACAGGTAACATTGTTCAACAGGTACGCTGTAATTGCGATGATAAACTCCGCGTCTTTAATATGAAGCATCACATCGCAGCTTTTGCACAAACTATCAAACTGACAAGCATGCTGTATAAGAAGGGGTGGAATATATGCATGATCTCACACGCTGTACGATACAGTACATACTCGCTATTCTTGTATACATGTGGCATACCTGCTTAGTCTACGTGCTAAGGCAGTAGCTGTAATATTATACGGATGAATGCGCGCGTGCAAGCTGTATTCCTTTCACTTACGAGATACAGAATGTATATATATATATATATATATATACATACGTATACACACCTTCAACCCAATTCCACCAGCCTAAATGTGTTCGATTCGTGCGTGTGCACTGTGTAACCAAATATGAGCCCACTTTAACTGTGTACCAATTTCCCAAAGACGAATGCTAAATTGGAATATTGGTAATTGGACCACACCTAAAGAGTAGTCGGGTGCCAAATTAGGAAATGAAATAATTTAGCCGGAGTTACCAGGCTGCCATTCTATTTTTAGATTCTTGTCTGTCAACTTTTTTTAGGCGGGCTGAGCAAGATCGCTGCCTGGCTGCCGTATTATATGTTACATATATTATACTTTGTTTTTCTATATATATAAAAATAGCTGATGAGCTATTGAGCTAAATTCGTCTCTCTCGTCCCTCATTAATTTATAAGGTTTGTTCGAGAAAAAAATTTGGTTACATTTGTAGAATTGTATATGTGTGATATTGATGTGGTAGCCTTATTTATATTTGTTAAAAAAGAATAGTAGCTACATATTTAGTTATTTACGTAGTATGCTAGCAAAGGCTTGTATTAGTACGATGCTGCTATATAGTAGTACTATACTACTATGTAGAGTGGATTTATACTACTATGTAGTGAACTATACTTGTATGTAGAAGTACTATACTACTATGTAGTGGTACCAGGCTACTATGTAGTTAGCAGTACAACTGGCACATAAATAGACAGGCGAAAATAGTACTGTGTTATTGATATTTGTAGCACGACCAACTTTATTCAAGTTTTGTATTCACTTCCACGCAGATATACTCACAATTTTTTTGGCTGGGATCCACAAAATACGCTTTGGTATCACACGGGTCACAAGTAACTGCACGGGCCATATATTCATATTGGCAATTTTTCTGCAAGACTCAAAACAGCATCTCAGAAAAACAGCACGAACCAGCATCTATACATGGAGTGTGAATTTTTTTAAGTAAATTGCTTTAATAATCAATTAAATAAAATCAGTCTTTTGTTTGTGATATGTGAGTGATTCTTGACTTCCTTTAGGGTTCTTTCTCGCACCTTCATTTGAGGTCATCGAACCTACACATATTCGTGTCCTCCGTCGTATGATTGCACAGTAGCCTCCTATCATATAACATGCCGCCTACGCTAATGGAGCTTACATCTATGTCGCAGACTACCCTTTGGTACAGTACATATCAGAAATCAATACTCAGGCCCGATTTATTCACACGCAGATCCTCAAGTAGCACCCTTATCACAGCCTCGTGCCCTCCATCCTGTGCGGATACTATGGCCTCGTTATAGCACGCCGACGGATCCACCCGTGGATCCTTTAGAAGCAGCTTGACCACTTCAATGTGGTTGTACTTGCACGCACTACGCACACATATATTGTTGTGCACAGTGGGGTCTACATCCGGAAGCTTCAGCAAGTACTCTACTACCTGTGTGTGCCCATTCTTACGCGCTTCGCGGAGACTGTAGCTGGACTGGGTCGATGCATCGACACGCTTGTCTGTGAGGAGTTCCATGACGATGGGCAAATAGCCGCGTGTGCTGGCTATTGTTATGGCCAAGTTGTCACAGGCGGACGGATCCACACAGGGGTGCACCATAAGCAGCTGGAGCATATCCACATGACCCAGGTAAGTATATTAGAAAAAATGTATGATGCAATGGTATCAGCTACAGTATGACCGCATGACTTATGTATGGATCAAAAAAATCTAATGAGCCCTTTTGTTGTTGGTCTGTTTGGTATGTGATAGGTAGCCACATAGTAGGTGGATGGCATGACGCATACAGGGAGATATCACAATCGATACGAGCGTATTCACTTTCGACTCAAGTATGTACACATTCATTTTAGAAGATTATAAGCCCAGCCTAGACCATTGTTTTCTAAGATCGTACTCAGTAGTTCAGAGCAGCTTACACTAACGATATTACATCACAACGCCACGCGGCCGCTACGCTACCTTGGTCACAGGCTATGAATACAGCCTTGTTGTCATTGAATGAAGGATGAACATAGCCCGTCTTGAGCAACTCCAGGGCTATATTCCAGTGGTGTCCCACAATGGCACCTCCAGCGCACTGTGCAGATAAAATACGTTGCTTTCCGCATACGGTTTGTTGTAACCTACAACATACGGCAGCAACCACCGCACCACATCGATCCACCCCTTCTCACAAGCCGTGACCAGTCCAACACAGTACGCGTCCGCGCCGTGTATCTGTGACAGTATGTCTGTTGTCATCTCGAACCCACCCCAGGTATACGCCTGCAAAACAGTACGTGTGATCATCCCGCTGTAGCTTATAGTGGCTGTGGTCGTTGCCTCCTCTTCGTCTTCTTGTGACAAATAAGCGCCCACACTGTTCACTATCGCTCTGGCGCGTATATCAGGGTCTCTCGTTATTCTGCGCAGGACTGTACATGTCTGTGACAATGCATTTACCTCGGACACTTCAAGGTATGATACTATGGCTGTAATTAAAGGCTTGTTAGGTAGCTCTAATGTGGATGGCACGTGACCGTACTTCATGCCTGGTATCCGCCTGAGACCGCCTTGTCGAGCGATCCCTTTCCGGAAACAGCGGCTGACACTTTTTTTTTTGCCGGTTTGTCATGTAGGCATGGATAGGTGTCTCCTGCCCACATCTCGCACTCGGCTTGACTTTCTAAGATTGTACCCCGTCCCCTTGCAGCATATAGCTTAAGGATAGGCCAAATTCGCAATGTCGCTCGCATTTAAACTATGCTATGAAGGCCTCGATCACCTAGAGTAGGAACTAGCGTATATATGCATATCTGGATTGGCCAGACTGTAATACGGCACCTCCGGCCGCTGAAAGACTCGCACGTGGAGACAAAGTGTGTTCTATCTCGCTGTTATCTTGCTTATTTGAACTCGGTAGTCCTACAGGTATGCGAATAGTACTGTTTCTTCCAGGAAAAAAAGTATGAACTAAGAATGTCTGTACTCTGTGATTTGCTGTTTCGTTTTTACTCACACATTACTCAGATTGTATAGAATTTACTCTGCTGTAATACACTAGGCGTGTGTACCATGTAGTGCGTGCTTCTTGAACAATTGAGTGATCGATAGAACCAACCTGTAACGAAATGGAATACAAAGTTATTTGAAATAAAATACCGTTATCATCCACAACTGCCTCTGACTAAGTTGCCAATAAGCACTACTGTTTCTGTGCAGATTCAAAAACACACACGCCTGCATTAGATATCTTAATGGCAACAACGCAAGGCCCCAGCCGTCTGCCTATAAACAACCCCTCCAAAAAGGCCCAAAAATGATAGAACCACGTTAATAAAATGTTTGCTGGGGCACTTCAGAATCCGCCCGCATATCAGTACCTAAAACGTGACAAAATTGGTTACGATCGCTACATCCAAAAATTATTGGCCCCCATCGAGAGTCGTCCTATTGCATCTCATTATTTAGCACATTCCAATTTTAAACCAAACTTCTCATATTCGATTTTAGGAAGATCCCTCCAGATATTATGTGATCTCATATCACACTCGAATGCGTGAATAAAAGAAGATTTGCAATACAAGATTTGGTGAATTCCTCCCAGAGTCATGTTGTAACGCCCTTCCCCGCGCTTATCGTGAGAACCGCTTCATATCGTAGCCAACGCAATGTCAGGCTCGAACTTAAGAGGTGTTCATACTAATCAAGGGCACTCCGCAATATTCTCACTATACCACCCTACCACGCTCGAATACAGGTTGCTTCCATCTGCTGCCATTACTAGTATGATCCCCCAATCTCTCTATGTGAATAATACCCTAATACGATAAAATACATGTATAAAGTGTGTTTATTTAATATTTGGTAGCATCTCTTCAGAAGCGCTTCATCATCTTCTCATTGTTCTTCATTCTCGCGTAGTAGATGAGTCCGCCCAAAACGCTCAAGCCGATGACCAGAATAAACACGATCTAAAAACAGAACAAATCGAGACAGTCGCATGTATACCGTTAGTAGGTTCGCAGTGACGCAGTCTGTTTAGGCCGATAGTTCGCATTTCGTAAGCAACCCTTAATCAGAACAAGAATAAATCGGGACAAGAGCGAAATTGCCCATAGTAGATGTACAGTCTATAGATATATCGATGGAAAGCATACGCGTGTTAAATACTATAGCATTCGGGATTAGTTGTATTCACGGGTGCAATGTATAGTGAATAACATCAATCCGCCAAGCGACAGGGCATGTATCATACACACAGCATTCACCTTATACATTAAATATTTGATCACAGCCCCAATCTGCACAAAGAGACCCACCTCGAATCCTGTCCACATGACCTTGCTGGTAGTGGACTGCACGGGTTTGGACGCGACATGAGCTGCAGTGTGTAAAAAAAACAAAATCGAAGTATTTGTGTCGGAAATCGGGAATTGAGTACAACAAATCAAATAGAGTGATGGCAGGGGCTTTAGCTTGAGATACCTCACAGCACTCTGAAAAAACGAGTCAGAGCTGTTGTAAAAATGTATTATATATATACTAACGCAGGTGGCAGTCAATACCATGCCGGCTTAAATATAAAGGAAATACAAGTATAGTTTGATACATTGATAAGTACGTA
>NW_014039774.1:10116-14550 GCF_001186125.1 Sphaeroforma arctica JP610 | reverse complement strand
TAATATATTTATATTAATATATGTAAGTATGTATGTTTGTATATGGATGTGTTTGTATGTGTATGTGTGTGTGTACATGTATATATATATATATATATCGTTCGATAAACACTACTCCACGCGCAAACAAGCACATATATAAACATGCACATGTACTCATTGTAACTGATATCTGTCATTGTTTGTGTGCGGGCCGTCGCTGGCTTCACATTGTGCCTGTCCTCAACAGTGTCCTTTTTCTGGTACGAAATATGCACGCTTACATTATATATGCATTCATTTGCATCCCTAGACGCAAACAACTAGATACACTCATACATGTATATACACTTTGCCACACGCAAAAACACACGATATTCATATGAATATACATATATCAGATATACATATACTGATCATATGCTGATAGTATAGTAATTCATGAATAATGCACAAATACTGATTATAAGCTGATTATATAGTATATGCAAGAATATGCATTTATACCCTGACCCACACACGCCACGCATATAGTAATATACGTATATCCTTGATTGTGGGAGCTGTCGCTGGCCTCACATTGTGTCTGCCTGCAACAATGTCCCCTTTATATATGCGATATACACACGTAGACAAGATATGTATGCAATAACTACGTACACACCTCCCACATAGATACACAAATACCTGTATACACACATAACCACACAAACAAGCACAAAAAAACTCATATCGCATATATACAGATACCCCTACCAACACATGCATGCCTATAGTAACTTACGTCTATCTTCGATTGTTCGAGCGGTTGCTGGCTTCACATTGTGTCTGTCCGCAATATCATCTTGTCGGGGGGGGTTGGTGACTGATATGATCTTTGTTATAACGCTCAAGATATCGTGGTTATCTGTCAAGATGGATATAGCAATGGGAAACATACATTAGAAAAGTACCGAACACTCGCACAATGGACTGATACGCTCCTGGTCATAACGTCTGTGATACCGTAAATTGTCTGCCAGTATTAGAGCTGGAGTTAACCACATAAAAGTTGGAACAACAGTCAGAACGGCAACATAGATGCAATTATCAGCAATTGAGCATCGAACCTTGCACAAACCATAAAATACAGATGCGAGCGGAGAATATTGACATACGGATTGAGTTTGTATCAGAAGCACATATGTGATTGCCAACGTGCATTGTAATGAGCTGTTGTATGGTATCGAAAGGAGCGCGTAAGAGGGAGCAGATCTGCCCTGGTGACTAATCGGGATATATACAACGTACCTGCGGGTGTGCGCAATGAGTCTGCTGCTCTTTGTCTGAGTTTAGATACCTAAAAAACCCAAACCCCTAAACTCTTAAGTTTTAAAACTTTATAACAATAATACCAATACATATAATACTTCAGATGCATTCACACATAGTATACGGTACGTATCTAAATATTGGGTTGGGTTCGCCAGCATATTTTTGGTATACATCTCGGCCCCGGCAGTCCAGTCTAAGCACAACTTATAGTACGTGCGAGCCTGATGAGAACAAGTACTGAGTGACCTCCAAGAGGGGAAGGGAGGGCTATAGTACGTGCTTGCCTGATGGGGACAACTTACGCCTCGATAAACCCGACGAGACATATATAAGGTAGACATGTATGATATTCAGATACACACACATATACAAAGGGGTACACTGGCCGTGCAAAGTACCCGTGATCGCACTTAACTCGATAGATATTCGGCAGGTGTCTGTTGATCAGGTTCGCTGAGCATACCCATGAGACATACACAATACATACATGTATGATATTCAGATACATATACATATACATAGGGGTACACATACCGTGCAATGCACCTGTGACCGCACTGAACCCGATATGGTATCCGGTAGGTATCTGCACTTGAGGTTCGCTGAAACATCTCTGGTATTCATTTCGGCCTAAGTAATCCAAATCCAGAGACAATGTGTGATCCAAATAGGACAGGCGTGCCCTTGTGGGGTGCTTTTTGGCCCGGAAATTGGCTTGGCATCCTGCCATTTCTGTGTGCGTGCCATCAGCATCGTGGTCGTATGATTTGGAACCGTCGTTCATCATGGCGCTAATGTATGGATGCGCGTGCTAAAAATAGAACAATTGGGAATACACAGGATAAAGTTTAGCACGCACGTATAATTTATTGAGCCTGACGTCCGGCGCTCAACGTGAGTGATACATTAACATAGTAGCTGTACCGAGGCTTATATTATACGTGACGGGCTATAGTTGTGAGTGTTTTATTCGTATGAATAAAATGCATCCATATATCCATGACAGACGCTCAAACGAACATCTAGCTTCTGCTGACAAGCGTGCAAGATGCCAATACTAGCGCATGTCATTCAAGTGCAGGTAGGCTTGCTTGTTTGCTGCACTAAGCGCCGTGGCCTCGACGGAAAACTAACTCTCGCTCACATTACACCCAAAAGACACGACTACAAGCGAATGCACCCACAATACCCAACATAGCCCGAACTAAGCAACCATACTCAGCAATCGGATCATCTAAAGCCGCATCGCATATACTGCATTATCCACTACAATGATCTCCTAAACTCTAAGCACACACCACAGTGAATGATATATTCAGCAGGATGCATACTGTGCTCTCCTTGGTGGTCGCTCTCATCCGACAAAGTCGCATCATAAATATTCTCATCACCACCAAAATTGCGACAACTCGTCACAAGTGTCTCGTGAGGTCACAGCGCGCATAGTAAATAACATTCTCAAAAGGTACAAAGATTTTGTATTCTACTGGTAGCTTTGGTCGGTGACGAACACGAACCGTAACAACGCACCATACCAGTCAATCCAGTCAATCTCACACCCCAAAAAATTCATCGCATCACTACTACAGATTCATTGCAAGGGTGCCAGGCCGAGCACAGTAACCACCATACTCCAAACGCATACACATGCTTTGTGTTCTTCATGGTGTTACTACGGCGTAGGAAATGAACCGTGCAAAAGTACTATACTTACCAAACTCACATCACAAATACTCATAATACTACTATAGATTCATCACATCGAATGTATACTGGTGTCAAGCCGCACATAGCAACCACAATACTAAACCCCACATACGTTGTGTTCTCCTTGGTGGTTGTTGTATGTGTCGAAGAAAATGGCCAGTCCAGTGAACTTATCTGCCGCCCCAAAAACATTGCCTTCTTTGGCAAAATCCTTTGTGAGCCAAAACACAAAGCCATCTCCGTACAGACGACTCGATTCTCCGTCCACCGCGAACTCGAATCTATTTGAAGATTAGGTTTTAATTGGCGGGATGGTGTATCACAAGATAAACGAAAGCGGATCAGTAAAGGAAAAAAGCCAGAAGTTGAATGTTTTATCGGATTGAGCCCAACATGATTCAATATATGATTCTCCTACATTGCTCGTCTCGAATAGTGTCATGATGATGAATGATGAACAACATGGAGGCGTCACACTATGAGAAGGGTTGTACTGTATTATATACACGCTGGGGTCTCAGTTTATGAAAAGCCATGCGGTATTTGCAGTAGTCCTGGGTCTAATTACAACTATATGAGATAGGCATTGACCATACCCGAGGCAGATTTGCTATGTATAATACATAGTATATGTTACGCTTCACTGAAAAAAATAACTCTACGAACACATGCATACGTACTATACATCTACATACATGCTGATTAATTGGTGATATCTATGTACTTAATAGTTAGACATGAACATATTCTTGCCAGGACAGACCCTACACATCCGAAGTACCCCAATCAAACAAACACACAAATAGAATATGCTCGAAACCCCACAGTTGCACAATGCACGCCGATTGCTGAAAACTCATAGATCACACGGTTCATCAGTACATCACAAACCAACCGCGTTCACGCCTCGGTCACAACACACAGCGATACGCATTCGTACAGTTGGAACAGCACAATCATCTAAAACTTACTCAATAATCCAGTTCGCACTCTCGAGCCCCGCTGTATTCCATAGCATGCCACTTTTACTGGGCGCATCTTTGGTCAGACGTATCTTCTCTTTGGTTACCATGGTATCACCCGTAAACGTCCAGTGGGGAATGCGTAGATTCGAATCTGCACAAGGATGGCAAAATTGAGTTAGAATTGACATTTCAGAAGAATTGATACATATAAAGTATTCATATGTTTATGTATAAGGACATGATAGCGAGGTTTATGATGGCACGTGCAGATGTAGCCAAGCTAGATAACCAGCGTAGTACTTCAAAGTGCGAAAATACTTATTGCGTACTGGAGATACCCAAGAATCACTAGGCTTTCGAAGATATCGATGCAGAACATTCATGCTTGCCTTTGAGTGTGTGTGTGTGTTTTTAAAAGAAAGAATAATACTCCGAAGACACCATTGGATTTACTTGTGTTATATATATA
>NW_014039774.1:7534-8754 GCF_001186125.1 Sphaeroforma arctica JP610 | reverse complement strand
AACTTGTATGAATATGAGTATACATTTGCAGTGACATGTATTGTAGGTGCCACACATACTTCTAGCCCAAGATTTAGATTGACGTCTTCATTGTGCGCATAAGTGAGTGAATTGGCCAGCAAGAGGCTCGCTGCACCCACATATTTGACGATCGCCATCTTCGGAACGTGGGAGGATTGTATTATTGTATTACCAAACGCAAGCGGCTCTTAGTGTTAATATAATGCAAATCGTACATAAATATATAAGTATTTAGATTCTTTTTACATACATATACATATGTTTGTATCTATCTATACCCAGATTTACGATCCAGCTGCTTCCTTTTCAAATAAAAGATCTAAATAAAATAGATTCTGGGTTGTCATATGGGATTGCGCGGGGTTTTCCAGTTTTCGTTCGTTTCTCGTTTACCGTTTTGCTTCAAAATTAAACGTTTACTTTAGATATACTAATGGACTCGTCTCAAACTACAAAGTTCAAATTGCAATCCAGCGTTTACACCACCTTCTGAAAATAAAAGGAAGTACCGAACATTTGTCGATTCAATTCAGTTCCCAACAACAGAGACGGCTACGTAAATACTCTCTACGAGCTAAAGAGTAGAGAGAGAGAAAATCAGGAAAACGATGGTTTCTGGAAGAAAAAAAACAATGTGTTTGTGAAGCAGTGAAGGTGACACCTTCTTGAAGCCTGTGAAGGCCTGAGGGCAGCTGATATAAATAAATAAAAATATGACTGATATGCTTTGACTATTTTTTTGTCTAATTTAGACGTAGGCTATGATTTTTTTTTTAATAAATAACGAAGTATGTACAGGTCATGGTAAATATTCTCACATTCTTCTTCTGATATGATACGAATGTTGACTAAATTCGTAGCTTCACTCTATCAATAGTCACCACAAGCATACTTACAAGTATGGCTCGCTTCAGAGCATATGTATGGGATCCCATTCTCCTGATATCTCAGATAGTGTCGTTGCAGTGCTTATTCTACCTCAGTTACTTATTGCTACTTCACGCTCTATTCCACCTGGGAGTGGGTGTTCCCGTTATTCTCGATTGGGTCTTTTCACCCAAGTCAGTGGGCTCAGACGGCTTGTCGTGGCTGGGGACTGGAGTTTACTTACTTGAATCTGTGCTCAGGTATGCATTACTCTCAATATCTACTGCGCTCGTGATTATAGTTTCGATTATAGATAAGATGTATACACTCGT
>NW_014039774.1:0-7035 GCF_001186125.1 Sphaeroforma arctica JP610 | reverse complement strand
TGTGTGTGTGTGTTGTTGTGTCGTGTGTGTAGTATATATATATATATATATATAGATATATATATGTATATATATATTTGTCATATGTGTATGTATAGAAGTATATGTATATATAAATAGTAGTATATATATATATATATGTGCGTGTGTGTGTGTGTGTGTGTGTAGGGGTGGGTTCATGTGCGTGCGTATATGTGTGTGATATTATGTGTGTGTTTGTGTGTGTATTTTGTGTTTTAAGTTTCGTGTTTTAAGTTTCGTGTACACGTATATATGTATGTGTGTGGGGCATGTGTGTGGATCTGGTCACATGTGTGTTTTGTCATGCATATTTGTGTATGTGTGTGGGGCTTGTGTGTGCATCTGGATATGGGTGTGTTGTTCTGCATATTTATGTATGGAAGTGTTTGTATGTGCGTGTTTGTGTGTATATGATTCTGTGTTGTTATGCATATTTATGTATGGACGTGTTTGTATGTGCGTGTTTGTGTGTATATGATTCTGTGTCGTATATTACGCGTATTGTTGGGACCAAAGTTGACGAGGTTTGTCCACTTTATGCCGTATTGATATCGGCTAAAGGATCACACTTTTGAACAGTTTGCTGATTTTGTAGGTGAGCCTTAAATATTTGGAAAAGCCTATTACTAGAGTAGTATATTAAGCTTATTCGTATATACCTTTAATCTCGATCTTCATAACAAACGTCACTACCAGTTGTATAATTGAGCCTGATGTGAAATCAATATATGTATGCGATGTTCTGCGCACCATCAGTAGCCAACTAACTAGATTGGCACGTAAAAAAAATCGGCATCATCTCTTTATTCCAAAGCATCGTAGCCAATGTGAAGCCACTTGTGCTGCATGTCCGCAATCTTTGTGGCAATCATCACGTTGTCCTGACAGCTCGATCTCTATTTTCTGTGACGGTGCGTTGTACTGTAACTAGGGATGCATGTTGACGATATCCATGACAATCATTATTTCGCTCGAGTACTAACACGTGATTAACTTTTTACTTCGTTTACATTAGTGCGGTGTGGATTCTCCTAGTAGTGAGCCGGGCCAAGCTTTGCCTAGACTTCAGCGTTACGCTGTACTGTTACCATCTGCTGTTCTGTACACTGTACTGGGGCTGGATGAGTGGGTGGTGGTGGTTTTGCACCATTGTCTGCTGTGCGATAACAACCACTCTGAGCGAAGCTTTATGTATCCGACAAGAACTCAAGGAGATCCCTGTTGCAGGGATGGGTAACAAGAACGATGTTTAGATACAAGAGAATTATCTTTAAAAGCAATCATATTCGCAAATACCTCAGAGGATCGACAGAAACGAGGAAGTGTGGCGATGGTATCACTCTGAGCGAAGCTTTGTGCATCCGACAGGACCTCAAAGAGATTACTGTTGTTGGGATGTGTAACAGAAACGATGTTTAGATAGAGAGGATATATATTCTCGCGTACTCGTGCCCATGCGATTACCACAACGTTGGGTGGCTATGGTGGAATTGTACCTTTATCGGCTATGCGACAATACGAACTCCTGTTGACGCCTTATGCATACGACAGTGATTATGCCTTTTGTTAGAATGGGCTACAAGTCAAAGATTTGGAAGCAAATTCAGCATGTGTGACTGGTGTATACAATTAGGCACCCGCTGGCATGGGACTTGACATGTGGGCCAGAGCTCGTGTACGCGTTGTGTCCGAATCACCTCCCGAGTATTCCGCTGCGTGGGTGAGTACATGGATGGAATCACCCTGACGCCTGAAGTACGCTTGTGGCCCTTCTTTCCTAGATGTTTAGTATGGAAAAGTGGCCGAGCAGTAGACCAATGATCAATCTCATGCGACCGGCAAGACGACGAGGACGATGCCTATGGGCCGTTGGAGGGAGAGTGATGTAACGTTGAAGAGAACCCCACCTACATATGCCTCCGCATGGCCAAGTACCATTTATGACGCGCAAGTACACCCTATACGTGTCCATATACACTCTGGAGCGGCTCTTATGGTTATGGGAAAGTGATTTTGGAGTTGGGTGCCTGTTAGTAGTAGACAGATCCGCTGATGACTCCCTCTAGCGTCCATCCATGGTTTCCATTCTGCCATCAACTCTGGATAACACAACAGTAGGGCCGCCATGTCCCATAATTGGCCAATATCAAATACTTAGGTTTAATTGGGCTCTACCTTATGAATTAAGTCCATATAGCTATCACGCAGTCTATCCGAGTAATTTTGGCCTTCTTGGCTTCTGTGGACTACGTGCGGTTAAACTATACGTTGAAATCACTAGTCAAGCCGTGGCGGTCATCAGTTGGTGGTATAGTAAGCCTAAGACAACGCATATCGTTACAATAGCTAATTTGATTGCGACTGTACGTATCGACCACTGGCTGTGGTTAAAAAATGGACGCGTTGACCACGATCAAGGACAGGCAACGTATGCCGGTGCAGCAAATACGAAAGCTAATACTCGTGCCAATATGCAATCGACCAACCCCCAAAAGAAATGTGTCTGTCTCTTTCTAAGACACATGGCAGCATAGTGAATTCAGTAGTTTCTTCTGCAGTGCTGACCGTATGATCGTGAATAAATCTACACGTACGCAGTTTCCGGTTCGAAAAAGTTGACAAATAGAGAAAAATGCACTGTGGGTTGCTGTGTTTATTTTATAAATATACTAATTTTTAAAAATTGAATACATGTGATATCGCTGCGTGTATCTAGAATTAACTGACATACATGGGCAGCAGATTTGGTATTAATAACTTTTTTCGCTCAAGCGAAAACATACGCAAATAGTCGTCATGCAGTACATTTGATTAGTACTATACGTCAACGGCGCTTTTAACTTAACAATCCCTGAATATGATTGCTTAACATACGCAAATAGTCGTCGTGCAGTACATTTGATTAGTACTACACGTCAACGGCGCTTTTAACTTGACAATCCCTGAATATGATTGCTTAAATATACATGTACCGGTGTGCGTTGGCTTTTATAGCCAGTTTGGTGTCGATCCATTTCAGCGTTCCCGGATCTGTGTGATGCTTGAAAATTGCTTCTTTGAATTCACTGATGTGGTCAGATTCTATAACGAAGACACCCCCATCCTTGCGATGCACACCCAAAAAGTCTTTTGAAGACTTGCTCCTAGAATCGGTACGTTTGAGGGTATTATCTTCGTGACGGATATTTTCAATGGACGCCCAAGGATATTGATACAGTATCTCCATATTCTCCAAATTATAAGCAACGATGCCGTTCTTATTGGCGCTCAAGATCAAATCTGCTGCATTCCGTTCTTCTACCTTGTACTTTCCTGCTACAACATGGTCCCGTGTTTTATACTGAACATAATATCCTTTACGACAAGGAATGGCCATATTACTATTAGTTAGAACATTGTTAGTGCACATGTCTGTAAAGCAGTCAGACACAACAACCGCACTGATGTCGTCTTCAGAAATCGATTGAAGCCGATTTGAGTCCTTCACAGAACTGCAGAGACTAGCATCCTGAATATAGATTGGAGAACTGTAATTTTCTGACTTCATCGATATCGAATCATTCGCTTCCATAGACATATATGATTTTCGTCTTTTGGTAAGGCCGAGGAGTTTAGACACGATCGCCATGATTATCTTGGCTTGTTGTGCACTGCTGAATAGACACTCAATAGTTCTTTAAAAATAGAGTCATAATAGTGCTCGAGAGATTTATATAAAGTACACAGACATGGTTTTGGTCTTTTTGGTCATAGCGGCATAGCCTCCTGTTCAATTTATATTAATAGGAGGCTATGTTTTGGGATTTTTGGTGTCCTATTATTTATTTATTTTCTTCTTCTTTTTTAAATATACATTTTTGGCCTTCAAAGCCAGTGCGTTCACGAGCCAAAGTGTCCACGAGCCAGAGTGTTCGAGACATTTCGAACCAAAAATATAGGGTTGGCAATTGAGCAAACGTCGGCAGTCTCGGGACATCTGGGATTCAGGGGACGTTCCCAACAAGAACCCCAACGGACCCAACTCACTCCGACTCACTCGGACACTCCACTCTCCCCAGTCCCTACTCCTCAGCAGTATCTGAGATTGAGACACTCATAACTCATTGAGTCCAGCCTCCAGTCCAGAATGAAGATGTTTTTTATCTGTCGTATCGATAATGTCGTCAATTTAAAAATAACTCATTTGTTTATTGGTATTTGGTATCAAATATCAATCTGATCTATGTTCTCACTTCTCACTTCTCCACTCACGCGCGAACAAAGACTCAAAGAGACGACGTGTCTGATTTTCAAAATTTCAGCGGGCCGACTTATTTTTTTTGAAAACTTTTGTTTTAATAAAACATTTTTACATATCAATGTACAGTCATACCTCTTTATATATCCACCTCTTTATGGTGTCTACCTCTTTATATGTCCAATTTCTATTTTGGCCAACCCCTCAGGTCTTTTTAGACCGGTCCTGCAGCCTGCTCTTGGACGTCCGACTATTAATATCACTGATTGGCACTGAGCTAATTAGGAGCTCTAATTGCTCTTTTTTAAATTTGTGTTATTCATCATAGTGCTTTCGGCCATCCGGTCACTGCGGTCAGACCGTCAGGGTCGATGAGACTCAGACTCAGGGGTCATTCGTATATTTATCCTTTTTTTTATTGAAGTTTTTACCTGTGTGAATATTTCGCCTTTCACCTCAGCTTGACGGTAGCTTTATCTATATTACATACACTAGAGTACGTACTACAACAGATCCTGATGGGAGACACTTCTAGTGGTGAACGCTGTTGTGCGAAAGGATGCACTACAACGCACCCAGTGGGTGGTGTATATAAATATGCTGGTTGCGATCGAAGTATGCATGCCTTTTGTGGCGTGCATCTTGGTGAGGGGTATGGCTCAAATTCAATCGGTTACTGCCTGTCTACAGATAAATGCCAGCCACCGGATGACATGTGGGAGTCTGGTTTCATTAATAACAGACATACAGAGCCAGACGAATTCACACAAAACGGACCTACAACGATAGATAAGCTCACTGTTGGTAAGAAGAAGAAAACATATAAACAGACTGTAGTATCAAATGTGAGTTCCAATACAACAAAAGAATCAATCTAACAAACAAAGTTAAAGGTGTCATCGTGCGTACAATCCAGAAAGCGGGATACAGCTTAGACCTATCATGGAAAGACAGCTATCGTAAGGAGTTAGTTAAGGAGGCCGTGCGGGTAGCGCATGCATCTTTCGGCGTTAGGGATAATATTATTTATTTCAAAAATGGCAAGTATGTGTGATACAATGTATGAACATATGGTATGGCTCTCATAGTCGCTGTGTGGTTCAGGAAAGATTGATGGGAAGAAGTGGTCAGTAAATCGGCGTTAGTATCAAAACAATAAGAAGGTTCATGGAGTCTGGAGAGAAGATACTCAGTCAGTCTTATGAAACTGACCCAGACTTGTCTTACCTCTTTATATGTCCAAATATTTGCCAATCCCGGGAACTGGACATATAAAGGACTGTATTTGTATATTTTTTTATTATTTTTAAAAAAGTAAACGTCTCTGTCCGTCTGTCCCGGATATGCGCGCGTGTGTGTGTGATAAATAATGTGTGTGGAACAGGCTGGTGTGGATTGTGGAACAGTGGAACTCAGGAACTGTGGTCTGTGGATTCTCTACTCTCTCTCTAGTAGAGAGAGGGCTCTGCCATTCTGGGTTTTCTCTACTCTCTCGCGCGCACACAAACAAGGTTACAGGTTTTCCGATTCCTGGCCAGCTTGCCTGTATTCTACCCCAAGCATTGACCAGGGCCTACTACTTACAGGCCTACTACTAGTAAGTAGTAGGGGCCCTGGCCCCTCGGCCTCTAGTAGGGGTCCTGGCCCCTCGGCCTCTAGTAGAGGCCTGGGGCCTGGGAGGCTGAGCCTAGCAGGCAATTAGCTGAAGCCTGACCCGCTAACCGCCTAAGCCCTAAGGCCCTAAGGCCCTGAATACTAAGTTCAAGAGTTAGTAACTGTTAGTAAAACTGTAACAATAGTAGTGAGTTTATAGTGACTGGTGTCTCTGGCGAGTGACTCACTCTAAACAACAGTTTATTTATATATATTTTAGAAACAACTCAACAACAAGATTACAAGAACGAGCATGAGGGTGGACTCTGGCCCTCTCTGGGGACTCTGAGTCAGGTACTGGAAGTGGGGCCTTAGCGGGCCACTGGGCGTGGGGCCTGAGGCCTTAAGGCCTAAGACCTGGGCCCTGCAGGCTGCGAGTGACTTTTGTTACTTTTTTTTAGAAGTACGGTTGCTCTCTCTCCTCACTAATTTACTCGTGACTATAAAGAGTATTAACTGGACTCTGGACTCTGGAGAGTGGAGACTCTCCGAGAGTCCGAGACAGTCACAGACTCACAAGTCACAGACTCACAAGTCACAGACTCGCAGTGGTGAGTGGTAACTGGAAATGGTAAGTGGTAACTGACTACATAACTGCTGGGCAGCTGGTGTAAGTGGCAGCGAGTGATGACTGGTTAGTGGTTACTGGTGACTACAGGGAGTATGTAGTGAACTGGTGACTACAGTGAGTATGTAGTGAACTGGTGACTACAGTGAGTATGTAGTGAACTAGTGACTACCTGATAAGTTGTGGGGAGGGTAATAAATAAAGGAGATGTGTTAAGACTGCGACTACTACGCCTGCGACCACTATGACTGCGACTCTCGCCTGCGACAATAAGACTGAGGCTCTCGCCTGCGACCACTATGACTGCGATTATCGCCTGCGACTATCAAATTTGAAGCTTTCGCCTGCTACCACTAAGTCTGCCGCTCTCGCCTGCCACCCAATCAAAAAAATATAGTTTATATATTAATTTTTGCAAAAACTATACAGCATCAAAAGAACAGTGGCAAGGATGTGGGGCTATCTAAGATAATGCCTTTTTGGGCACAGATTCAATTCTCTCTGTAGAGGTATTTTTTAACAAATATATCCATATTTATTTACACACATATACATG
>NW_014039775.1:38166-43332 GCF_001186125.1 Sphaeroforma arctica JP610 | reverse complement strand
TATATAATTCCCTTGAATCTATGTAATATATTATTTTCGTTGCCTAACTTTGAGTAGACTGTTTATAAGCTGGGAATTAGTTTGCAGCTGTTATTGTGTTTTTGTGCAAAGCTCTCGTATGACAGGCCGCTAACATTGTGCCTTTCTGTTGCCTATAGTATGTGGAGCAATGTTTATTAACTTACTCCTAAGTACAGAAGGACGATTTGTCAGGCGCGTATTTTGAAGTCAACGTAGTGGTGTGGCGTGGATGAGGAACACCGTATCGTACACGTATTTCATAGTGGTTTTAAAAGACACGATGCAAGTTGTACTTTCCATATGTGAACAGCATTGTCAGCCAGCTAAATCAGAAAATCGCGGTCTGCAACTGGATACCAAAGGGAAACTCGTTCCGATTCGAATAGATTGATATGCTCATTCGCAAACAATAAAACAAAAGTAATTTCAATATGGTTTAAACAGTTTTAATATAGTCTGCATGTAACTGGTTCGTCGGCTGATTAAAGTAGAAAAGAGGATAACACAGTCAATGCTATTGTAGCCGGCTGAGTTGGAAGGATGTTCACCGAGAGGGGAATCAACAAGAGGTTTTCTTACTTTCTCTATGCTTACTGTCCAGCATAGTCGAGTTCAGAATGATGTAGGTATCCATATAATAAGGAAGGGGCACTGATGAGGTCCGATGAGTCACAAGGTGGGGTAGTTGTATGTTCTTACTACATCCCGTTCCCTTGCTGTATCACCACAGTGTCAGCCATGAGTGCGATTGTCGTTTGCAACCGAAAGGGGGCTTTTGTTTTGTGCTGTAGTTGATGGAGGTATGTTGTTGACTTTGAATAGGTTGATCCATTCAAGGAGTGTCACTCTGTTGTTCATATATATATATATATATTAGGAGTATCACTCTGTTGCTCTTATATAAATTTAGATGTATTCAGAATGAGACTGCTCACTGAAGTGGTCACCCAGACGCATCTCGAAGTTGCGCTTGATCTCTGCCATCTGCGCTGTGAGTGGTTTGCTCTCATGGGAAACATGCTTCATAGTAGTGCGCTTAATATCTCGACGTCTGTTATCATTCACAGACTTCGCCGCCGAGCTCGCACCTTTTCGCTGTACAATAGTATTCATCTGATTAAAATCTGATTGTCTTGTAACCCCCATCATTGCTTTACCAACCGAATCTCCGAATGTTTTGTGGGTGTCAGTATCGACAGTATCATATATATTGCTGATGTGTCGCACAGGACGGGGGACTGACTTAGAATGCTGTGCGCCCGGGATGTACATGGCATTCGCAAACACTGCAAAGGAGGATACTGCTAAAAGCATAGCGATGATAGTTCTGCGCATTGTCATGATGATGTTGTTTCTGTTTAGAACCCTGTTGCTTCTTTGGCTTCCACGGTAGTTTTTGAAAGTGTTGACTGTATGAATGAACTAGAAACTAAAAAGTGAACACAATATATATCAGGGCGCTCCTCGATTTTGGAGTGAATGCATGCGCGCTATGCGCAACTGTCAAGTGTCAAACTTCCATGTCGTAAATTCGCAACGTACATGTCTTTATTGTAAATACTGCGAGTGCAGTCACACGACTCACACCGTCACTGCAAAGTGCAAACTCACAGGACGTAAAATACGTAGAGTGCACTCTACAGAAGACTACAGTCACTCAATTTTATTATTAAAAAATGGGTAGCTCATTCATCTTGTTCTCCATCATTCGCTGTATTTATGTAGAATTTATACCATAGAGCGTAGAGTGTATGTGACTAACTGATTATGTACCAAGAGGCAAGAAGTTCAAGTCTGTCCAACTGCCAAGAGGGGTATTTAGGAGAAAATCCGAGAGTGACGTTGGAGCTGCTCACTGAGCTCAGCCGGTCAGCAGCCAGTCCAGCTGCCGTGATTGTGCAAGATTTATTGCTGCAGAGTAACCCATTGGACCATTATGAAAAGTATCAACTGTTCTGTATATTAAACCCTTTCCCGACATCCGGGGGTGCTAATAATTAATATATGCCTACAGGTCATAATATGTGCCGGTTGCCATTGACTACAGTATATTATTGACTGATGAGCAAGGATTCATTAAGATGAGAGTAGAATCACTGAATTGAAACCCAATGAAAAAAAGCATATATTTAAAGCCCATGTTCTGATTGGTGTAAAGGTTCATCAGAACCACAACGCGAAAAAAGCGGAGGACCCTAAGGCCTGGGGCCCTGGGCCCTGGGCGCTTGGGCGTCATGCATTTATTATTTATTATTATTAAAAATTCGTTTGTTTAAAAAAACAAAAACAAATATAACCACGGTATTTTTTAAACATGCGCAAGCAGCGTTTAAACTCGCAAGTCGCACACAAGAAGGGTGTAAATAGTATTTAGAACATAGAAGGCTATGGCAAGAGACACCAATGAACAACCAACAACCAGATAGTATAGTCGTCATAGCCTAAAAGCCTTTACACACAAGTTCGGTAGGTCACTGGTTTGAGTGATTTGACTGATTTCGCACCATTGATCAGAGTTCAGAGTTCAGAGTTCAGAGTTCAGAGTTCCGACTCCATATTTTTAACATATATATCACATAAAGCATATACGTAGTACGTACGTCACGTGTATATTTCTTTTGAAACATGAGGATATTACGACGCAGCTTGTAGCGTAGCGGTATATGTCTGGGTATAAACATGCTATTTAAAATAAATAAATATCGCACGCAATGAAATGTAGTACGTACCCGCGTGTCGAATGACTTCTCAACATATTTAAAATATTATCAAAATGGTATTGTACAGTAGTCGGTACAGTCATGAGTTAGCACTACTAGCAGAGTGCACCCGATGACTCCCAATTATGCTCTGGCGTCAGTCAGTCAGTGGCGTGCACCTTAACATCGTGTACAATAACATAATACTTCTATACATATATGATATATACCACTAAATAAATGATAAAGTACATAACGTCTCTACTCTCTCTAGAGTCACTCTCTGGCTCTGCCCTTTCCGTTTGCATCATGCATCAAGGATGTTGCAAAACCTTGTCTCTCTTGTGGAAAATTGAAAAAAAAATATGATCATGATAAAGTATTTTAGAACAATTTATTATAAATATTTTCATCGACTACATATCATACGATTGTGAATACCCGCCATACGCTCATTATCAATACAGAGTTTTGAACAACGTTTTTCAAATCACTAAATATTGTATTATTGTTCTTTAAAACACAAAAGAGACAGCTATCTAAAATAATATATATTTCAGAACGTACAGTTTAAAAGCAGAGGCCTATACATATTGTATCTGTATGCTTTGAAAATACGCCTTTATATACGTATTGGTTTTTGGAATTAGTCAATTTATTGTTTTCGTTCGGTTTTGTATAGCGAGAGCTCCGAATATGCGGACATGTCATTTGAAAGTATAGTCTTCTAAAGTCTTCCCAGAAGGCTGTGTTGGGAGCCGTTCCGACAAAGGACTCCGGCGTATGCGCTTGTGTATGTATGATTGTACCCTTTAAGTAATATCTTCGCAATATCCGAGTTTTAGTCCGAATACTTCGTACTCACAACGGTAGAATTTCGACACAATCATTTTCGATGCATGCCAACCCCTCGAATTATCAAACGCCTTGAGCCACCGCATTGGCGTATATACTAGGGTTTAAAGTACCAATCGAACATTACTATAACAGATTATCAAAGTGGTGTGATCTATTTAACTCCAGGCATTGGGCCGTAGGGCGCATGCACAATCACACCCACAGGCTGTGCTGCTGTTCCATAACGTCCATAGTTTTCGGAGTATGCGGGTAGCAATACAGCAGGAAAGCTAAGGCTGTTCGCAGTATAAATGTACGAGTGCGGTTTAGTATACTACTCTATTCATGTGCAGGTGTGTCTATTCACACTGAGAGATTGCATCGCAATTGGCAGGGTACATACAGCAACCCTAGATGCTTCTATATAAAGTCTCCTTTACCGTTGCTGTCCTAGTTATACGACCGGAGAATACATTTGTCGACCAAGTTGCAATGTATATAGAGACAGCAGAAATGGACGCCATGGTTTTCGTACGATGTTAGTATCGGCTAGCTTCTATCTAGATACAAAAGCTGAACCATTTTGGATCTGTAATGATTCAATCATGATAGGTTTGCGTACGATATTAGTAACGGCCAGTACATATCTAAACACAAAAGAAGAACGTTTTTGGATTTGTATTGATTTATTCAGAATATTTCCGGTCGTTTTTTTTGGCGTCCCTGTCAGACCAGCGCCCTGTGGGTGCGCAAACAGGTCCGTCATATGTTGTTCTTTATCACGTATACTATGTATAGTTCTAATACCACATATACCATATATACTAATAATACCCCTGTATATACCATATATATTTACTACTAAGATTGGGTCGGTTGCAGTGAGTGACCTATACGTATGATACTTCCAAGTCCAAGCTGTCTATCCGCACACAAGCCTATCAGGAGTAAATAGAGTTCACCAGCACTCCAGCTGACATGCCATGGGCTGGGGACGTTGACTCTCCGGCTGTTCTATTGGGAAGATGGTTCTAAACGCTCGCGATTCCGTTGAAACTCTGCCGTGTATTGCTCATACAACTTACTGAGTACTGGGCTCGACTGGTCCTATCAGGATATAGTGTTTTAGGGATATAAGGTTATAGGGTTGTGATTAGTCGAAGTGGTAAGCATCCGGGCATGCGCTGAGCATCCAGAGTACGGGAGAAGTATCCCATCAGCAGTACATAGTATGCAATGGCACTAGGGTTTAGGGTTTTAGGGTTTAGGGTTTTAGGGTTTTACTATAGGAATAAAAAGGACAGAGTAGGTACATCAAACAACATCACTAGGAGAACATATAGGAATAAGAACATCAGTACTCATGCCGCATGGCACCAGACGGAGAGGGAGAGAGATGTAAGTGACCACTGGGAATTAGTCTAAGGTACAGACATGTAGCTTATTTGGGACTAATAAAGATACATATATGGTGAGTTTACTAGACTATTCTTGAGAAGCATTTTCGTACATACACACACACACACACACACACACACACACACACACATATATATATATATATATATATATATATATATATATATATATACTACACACACACACACAC
>NW_014039775.1:35691-38060 GCF_001186125.1 Sphaeroforma arctica JP610 | reverse complement strand
CCCATATAATCCAAGGGAGGAAAGACTACCTCCTGTGGGAGAATATCCACAAGAGAGTATAAGACTTGCAACCACACTGTGCAGGTACTGCTAACCACTCGACTGTACAAAAAAGCATCACAAGTGCCCAGCGCACTCGGCAGCTGCCACGCATACTGGTGTATTCGAGATGTGGATGTGATTGGCTAGGACTATCGAGGTACCAAACAATCCCTGACTATCTGAGATACAACCACAACAACTATAGGGTGAACGTGTGTAATGGTAGGTATAGTGAAGCGCCTGGACACGTACAGGGTGTGTTGTAGGGTCTTTCTATGGGACCGAGGCTGAGGAAAGAATCACTGAGCGCGCAAGGGTCCATCGACTGACACGTCACAGCAACAACACTCCTACTGCGGAACGGAAGGAATGCACCCACTTGCCACCCACACATACTAACACTTACCGCGATACACCAACGTCCCGGTTTATCCCGTTATTGCAGCGCTCAAAGCATTGCGAGTTGCAGAGGTAGTCACACTTGAGTAGTAGTGCAACAGGCCTAAGCGTAACACACTCGACACTCTCGTCACACACAACACACACACTATCGACTACACCCACGCGCACACACGCACACACACCTGAATAGCCGTCACCAACGCGATGGCAAAGGCTTCGCTCGTGAGCATCTCCGCGGGTGCCATGGCAACCACACTGGCACGTTTCTTGACCATGCGTGCCTGTGTAGGTATCATGCGCGACACCTTCGGTGCCTTGGGTAACTTGTCCTTGGGAGGTTCGGTACACGCAATAGGCAACATGGAGGCAAACAGCTGAACACCACCAAGCCCTGTTTGTGACTGTGACTGTGTGTGTGCCTGTGGCTGTGTGTGTGTCTGTGGCGAGAGAGTGTATTGTGCGCGTGTGTAAGTTGGCTGTGGTGCAGTCTGCGATATCCGCAGCCCCGCCAGAGCCTCTTGAAGATCCTGCGTCGTTGCAGACGGTTGCGTATCCCTCTCACTTCGCGCGTGTGACTTTAATTGCGAGTGTGGCTGTACGTGTGGTTGTAAGTGTGCGTGTGTTTGTGTGTGTGCGTTGAATGGCTCCCCCTCACTCTGTGCCGTGGCAAACGGCGTATTGGGCTGTGAGTGCGGGCGTGTGTGGCCCGTGTGCACACCCACGGACTCACCTAGTGGTGGTGGTGGTGGTGCGGTGTGGTCTGTTGCTGCGTAGCCGTAAGTGGGTGTAGGCGAGTGCATCTGTGTGTGTTGTGCGTTTACATGACTCATGTCTCCAGTGGGCCCGTGGTATGGCATGCCCGTGTCAGTTCGGTACTGTTGCGGCGTCTGCGGCGTCCCGGTTTGTCCCGGTATCTGGTGTTGGTGTTGGTGTTGGTGTTGGTGAGTTACCTGTTGCCCTATCGACTGGGCTGATTGTTGGCGTAGCATTTGCGGTGGTGGTTGGCCCAGTTGTTGCTGGGACAGTCCATTTCCGTTCGGGTGCAGGAGCATGTCTCTGCCCGTGCCGTGGTTGCCATGGTGATGAGGGGGGTGTTGCGGCTGTTGCGGCTGTGTGGGGTGTTGCTGTACCGAAGTGTACGTCGACTCTCCCGTGGAGGATCGTTCTTGTGCTGAACTGGCCCTGAACGAGAGAGACAGCACACATACATATGACAGTATATGGTTAGTACCCCCTGAACGATATATCCAAGCTACAAACCCGACCCCCTGCTGCAGGGACCATACATGGTCTGTAACCATAGCAACCGTGTGCACATCTACACGTATGGTATTTAACCTTGTGATCCATACATGTGCAACGATGTCACCACTTCTCTGTGCCATCTGCACCTGACGTGACACGATGTCATTGGGCGACATGACACGAGGACATTGGGTGTGCTTTTGTGCGTTGTCCAAGGTCATGGCCCTATGTGATTGGTACGTGCGCCAGTCCTAAATCAAATCGCGGAAATGCGGAAAACTACGAACTTCCCGATATGGTATGTATGCTAATGGAAATAATGACGCACAGGTAGTCACAATTGGAGCCAATGTAGTCACAATTGAAGCAAAGGTAGTGACTATATACTAATATATATATATGTCTGGATATACATACATATAACTAAATACACATACATGTATCTCTATAAACATATCTATACACACATCTTTGTAATAGACCTGACTCACCTCTGTAGCAAGTGTAGTAAGCTGATGCCTGGTTGTGCAGCCATGTTTGCGTCATCGGCCGGACGCACAGGACTGGTCAGTGAGGGATATGTCTCTGCAGAGTACTTTGGGCAACGACATATATGGTTGCAATGGTAAGCACAAGGACTGTACACTACTGGGATCAAACTATATAACACACACACACTG
>NW_014039775.1:32467-35581 GCF_001186125.1 Sphaeroforma arctica JP610 | reverse complement strand
CATCCTCCTAGGATTTCTATAGATCGAACACCCACTGCTTCAGCGCTTGACAAAACATATCGCATACTCGTAATTCACCCAACGTCCAATACCTGTGGAAACATAGAGGGTTTCTCTAGTTGCTGATTGGTGCTTTCTGTTTGGGACTGGCTCAGCATCTCCAACAGATTCTGACCCGTGGCACCAGACTGACCGGCGGTATTTGGAGCGTTCTGATTGGTTGCCCAGTTTCGGTTGACTGACGGGTTCTCAGGGTCGTCTTCGTTGTAGGCGCTGCGGGGTGCAGGTACAGAGTTTCGGCGTGGGGTTTAGGGGTTTAGGGGTTTAGGGTTATAGTGCGGTGCTGATGAAGTATAGTATAGTGTTCAACGATAGCGGCCCACCCAGTACCTCAGTACATGGAAAGGTCCCCCAGCTCTGCTAAATAACGAAGTAGTTGATCGCGCCGTGAGTTGGGCTTATCAAATACAACACACTATGAGACCATCCAATACCACAGCGTATCCCTTTGTCTAATAGTGCTGATAAGGACAACACCGCAGTATACCGTAGATACGGATTCAATACAATACCATACCGTACTCCTGATAGTCCAGTATAGGGGCTTAGGGGTTTAGGGTTAGGGGTTTAGGGTTAGGGGCTAGGGTTTATACAACCAGTGTAACGAAGTGTTTCAGACTACAATGTACTGGAAGTGTTCACACCATGCCGTACTCGTTAATAGTCCAGTATAGGGTTTTAGGGGGGTTGTAGAGTTAGGGGCCAGGGTATATAAAACCAGTATAGCGGAGTGTTTCAGACCACAATGTACTGGAAGTATTCGCGAACACGTTGCTTTACAGCTCGGTAGAACGAGGTAGCAACCACCTCAAAACATCACACTATCCATAACAATTGACATGCAAGTGCCACACCACACACCATTGGCGCACTCAGCACCACCAACCCATGCCACAGCACATCATCCAATACCACACTATCTCCAACCCCACCGATTGTCCTACTACGCAAACACACTCAGCACCACCAACTCATGCCATAGCACATCCTCCAATACCACAGTAGCTCTAACCCCACCGATTGTCCCTACGCAACAAACTCAGCACCACCAACCCATAGCACATCATCCAACACCACACTATCTCCAACCCCACCGATTGTCCCTACGCAACAAAACAAGCCAAGCCAAGCCAAGCCAAGCTAGGCTAAGCAAAACTAAGGGTGCTATCATAAATATATGTGATAGCGCACTTGCCGCCTCTGGGCACCACTGGGCGTACACGCGCACACGCGCACACCAAACAGGCAAGTAATCCCACAGACTCAGTTGGACACGAAGAAACAAACCCCTCTCCCAGGCCATCCGGACCATTCATACTAACACCTATACATAGGCCCTGGTGGCACTATCTCCGTCTCTCCACCCATATCTATACCCCCCCCACACAGTAGTAAGCCCCGTCTCCTAGCCCAGACAGTTGCCTATGCCTCACCCATTGACAGCAACAGTACACCCCCCAGTAGACCCCCCCCACCCCCCAACCCCAATGCCACAGAGCTATGGTAGTACACACACCTCATCAAGCACTCGGAGATGGAGATGTGATCGTGCTCGTTGTAGAACCAGATACCCATGATCGAACCGCTTTCATTCCGGTACATGAGATAGGGAGGTTCTACCTGTAGGTGAGATGGCGGGAGAGTGCGAAGGATGTCAGAGGGAGTATACATGTGTATACAAAGACAGGGGCTAGTACGGCTACTCTGTTTCTATATAGGATTGGATTCGAATACGTTGACTCAAACAATACCTACTATAGGCTGGACAGGGGCATACTCTATGGTGTACATGTGACTATCCCTCAGACCAAACGTACCACGCAATTGCACACAATACACAACGGTAGTGCTTTGGGCGTGCAATCGATCGTACGCATTCACCATGCCTCTCCGCACCCCAGCCAGTGATCTGCCCAAAACGTTAACACGCCATACCTTGATCTTCATAAGCGGCGTGATGAGTTCGTTTATATTTTCCATTCCCATGCGATTCATGAGAAAGAACCCGAACTTCGGCGCCGCAGATCTAAGTATGAGGGCGTTTGTCAATACAGTGGCGTCGAAAAAGGTGTTTTGCTGCCAGCGATGGAGATAGAACTGCAGTGCCACAGGAGGCCGTTCTCCAGGAACACTCCAGAAACACCCAACAATAGAAACACACAACAACATTGACTACAGTATGCCTGGGAGTGTGTTGTTAGATCGATGCCTCAAGCCTTCCTCGGGTAATCCTTCGGATAACGCATAAAGCACCGATGACAACACAGCCCCAGTCGTGCAATTCCACCGAAAAAAAAAAACAGATAAAAGCCAAAAGAATGTTGAGATGGCGCAATCATACAGTGAATCAGAGAATAAAGGCCAAAAATATGTTGGGATTCGCATACCTGCGGTAGACAAATAAGGAACCCTCCATGTCCATTTTCCTCTATAGAAGTTTTTGGAAGTTTCAAATCCCGGTGTGGAGAACAAGCGTGTTATTTAGAACACGCTTAAACAAGCAGCGCACGTGCATACATGAACCACGAGCAGCCGATATCAAATAAGATACCCGACGAAGGTAGAACTGGCTGACTGGTAGGGAATATAAGGGCCCTCTCTGTGCCAGCCCAAGCAGGATAAGGTGATACAGATATTTCCAACAAGGTGTATGGTACCGAACTGGCCAGGAAACCCAGGTGATGTCCGTCTGGTTGTGAACGCTAGAATAGCATAGACCTCACAGGGAAGAATGCATGGTCTTATGGTAGAGCAACGTGTAATTAAACTGCCCATGCAGCATGATAAGCGTAACAGTACACAAAAACACATATACTGGTTGTCAGCTGTGCATATATATATATATATATATATATATATATATTACATACATACACACACACACAACAGACACACACACACACACACACACACACACGCACACACACACATATATATATATAATCTATATACATATGCATATATAGATACACACACACACATATATATATATATATATATACATACATACATACATACATACATACATACATACATACATACATACATACATAC
>NW_014039775.1:20256-26165 GCF_001186125.1 Sphaeroforma arctica JP610 | reverse complement strand
TATATATATATANACACACACAANATATATATATATATATATATATATATATATATATATATATATATATATATATATATATATATAGGTATACATATATATGTATGGCATGTGCATATAGTACAAATCTACATGCAAGTGTATATTATCAAACACAGGTACATAAGGTATATATATACTTAAGCATGTTTATATCCGGATATTTAAAGCATGTGAGCAGATCCCAGATTATATCTGAATAAATATTTTATAAACAATTATACCTGAATATATATTTTTCATGCATATGTATTTGCATATCGAAGTATCAAAGGCACGGATGAGTGTGTGTCGTTTCTGGACTTGTACGTTTTATTCTTTATTTTTGCAATCTCAGGTGTATTCAAACCAACACGAAACCAAAGAAAGCTCCTTGCAAGACCTTCAATAGTCAGGTGAACAAAGCGCTTAAGGAAACCAAACAAAGCTCCTGGTAAGACCTGCGATAGTCAGCTGGACGAAGTGCTCAAGGCAACCCGCTTGAGAGAAAAAGTCATCCCTCCTAGACTCTTACCAAGTCTAAAACTCAATACACACCATGCGTGTATCTACATGCTGAATGATCTCTCGAAGGACTTGCAAATTAACCTGTAAATATGGATCAGTAGACTGTCTCACGGTCAGCAGCTCAAACTGCATGCAAATTGGACTTGGGGTGGGGTGCGGGTTCTAAATATTGTATCTTAATAGTATTCACATCAATAGCTTGTGAAAGCCCGAGAATTCGCTTGTATGGAAGCTGCTTCAAATGAATGTGTATGTGCGCGCTACATTTTAAAAGTCGCTGGTTAGAGTTGGGACACTGTAGTTTTCATCCCCTCTTAACGCCGCCGAAGCACCCGGTAGATTACCCCATTATACACCGAGCAGCCTTCTGATGACTAGAGCGAGGACTTTGATCACAAGCCTTTGTGCCTATTTCGCGACTTTCTATTCATAACCCGAGTATGCATTGCGGGAAAGTTCTCCTTCTTTTTGGCCGCTTGTTGTTGCTTTTGACAGGTTCGAGGGCAAATCTAGCTGCTTCTTGTTCGGTGAACGACCAGGCCAGCTTAGCTTGTCTGTCCATTTGTTCGTCCGGCACTTTGCAAACATTGAAATGCTTGACCTCCAGAACCCTACCACCGCCTATACAGCTTTCGGGATATTTACCGCTGTGTGACGAATTCATTGAATTGATTTGTAGTACCTGTTCCGAATCCGTGGGTAACAAAAGTTTGTGATTTGTCATGGCGTCATACATGAGTTTGTTCTCTGAATCTAAAGAATCTTTGTGCGTTTTGTACTGCAATACACTGGTGCAGGTGGACGTGAATTTAGGCATTGTTTGTCAAATCCGAAGTCGTACAAAAAAAAACTCGTTTGCCGATCTCGTTATTCGAAGCGAACAAACATTACTACTGTCAGATGTGATGGCTATATCCATACGAATATATCATTTATCATTTATCATACTTTCTATATACATATGAATATATCATTTATCATTTATCATACTCTCTGTTTCTACAAGAAGGCGATGGAAGTGTATTTATTATTTTTAGAACTATGAAGGAAGCAAAACTCATTAGGAAAAACCAGTATTTATATAGTCCAGTCCAAACTGTAAATACCTTCTTTGAAGGCCATGTAAATACGTGAAAAAGATTAAAAAAAATACACGATAAAGTTGTTTTTTTAAATTTCATTTATTGTTGGTTTTGTTTAAAAAAACAAACAAAAATTACATAATAAGTTAAAATTACTGTAAATATAAAAAAATAGGACTACCGCTGATTTTCAGGAATGAAATGAAATGAAAAATATACAAAATATTTCAAACTGAATTTACTGAATTTACACTATTTACACATTGCACAGCCACAACAAGTCCACAACCAAAGTGTCAGGTGAGCACTGAACAAGCACTGGATATTACGTTTGTTTTTTATAAATATATTAATAAAACAGAATCAAAAACAAACATGTTGATTTTTTAAAATAAAAGTAAAATATTTGTCTTTCAAAATCTGCGCACCATAATGTACAATCTATAGCGGCATACATAGCCTTCTAAAAAGAACACATACAGGCGGTGCTAAAAAAACACATGCCCATAATTAAAAATACACTGTACAGTGTACAATTGTATTTTAATGTACATGCAAACTATTCTATTTTTATTATTATTTAGCCTCCTGATGAATATCCTCACAATTACTCACTACTAAGTAGGCTACTGACTATTAATACGCATTTTACATCGTACACTACCTAGTACCTACAGTCTACACTACAGACTACAAATGTACAATCTGTCGTTCTGTACAGCTGAGTACTGAGTACAGAGTACAGACTACTCTCTACAGAGAGACTGATAAGAGTTTGTAGTAGAGTACGGATTACAAACCAAACTAGCGCTATTTACTATAAATAAAAGGAAGAAGGGTACAGTATGTAATTACTCATTACAGTATGTAAATATGCAATTTTTATATGTAAATAGCGTTGTATTCAAATAATTTATTTTTTTGAGAAGTATAGTAGATAAAAAAGACAAAAGGAGTAACACTTTGTATACCTATAGTCCTACAGGCCAACACCAGTGAGTCAGCGACTAAAAAGTACTAACTGACTACAGGTGACTGACTAATGACTAATGACTAATGAGTAATGACTATTGAGTATTGATCAGGTTACCATTCAGTGCACTCACTCGTCGCCAGTCACCAATTCACCATTCACCAATTACCACTGAGACCTGAGTGATCAACCTACGGTCTACCAAGACCCAAATATGTGAATACCAGTCCAGGACTCCGCAGAGGAGACCAGGAGTCCAGGGACCAGGACCCAGCCACCCAGCAGACTAATTTAGTAATTAGCACCCAAGGGCCAGGTCCAGTATTTTTACTCCAGTTGTATGTATTTACAAATGGAGTAATTTGATTTATAAAAATATTATAAGTTTTGGTAGAAATTCTAGAAGAAGCTTTTATTATTTTTATCATAATTGAGTATTAATATATTATACTCTCTTGCAAGTGTTGTAGAGACGACAGAGACGAGCAACTGGCCGACTGCGAGTGCAATTTGCGACTTCTTGCAACTTAGAGAGTTGCAAGTTGCGAATACGAAGTTGCGACTTGCACAAGTTGCGACTTGCGAAGTTGAGGCCTAACCTCAAACCGGTTTCCGTTAAAATCTTTATAAATCGAATAGATATACGTTCACATTCAACTTTTTTTTCATATGCAGTCCTTTGTATGCTTATGGGTGCAACATTCGGGTCTAAACATGTATGTATACCTTGTTCACGATATGAACCAGTCCTATGAAAGAATTTAGGAAGGCCCTTCTGATTACATTATCACCGATATAACGATATAAAATTGAATAAAGATGCGTTTACGTTCGACTATCCCGTACCCCCATAACGTTATGAGCTTAGGTTGAGAACTTGAGGCTGTAGAGTCTCTCTCGCAGTAGAGTCTCTACCCTAAAGAGTCTACTCTCTATTATAGCTAGATTAGTAGACAGATAGACACTCTAGCTCTAGTTGAGAGAGTACGATAGTACTTCCAAGTCCCAAGTCCCATTTCCCAACAGGCCAAAACCTCCCATAGACACGGGGGGGTTTTTTAACGGTTTCATATAATTTTTTTGTACAGGAGCCTACAACAAGAGAGAGAGAGGAGATAGTCTGGCCATTAGATTCAGGGGAGCTGAACTGTCTGAAACTAGATAATAGTTTTATTTTAAAAAAATCCTAAAAATAATAAAAATAATAAAAAGCCTAGTCTTTAGACTGTAGAGTGTAGATAGTGTATATTATTTAATAATAATATTAAACAAATACTAATATTTATCAGTTAAACATTTCGTTTTTATTCAAAAAGATATCTTTTTATACAAAAAAAGAACAAAAAAATTGCTGTGGGGTGAAATGTCTATTTATTTATCAAGAAGACTATGGGTGCATAATGTTTTCGACAGTCGACACAGATTCAGGATCTGCTTGTAGTTCTCAATTTCTCTCACACGAGTGACACGACAGATGACACTCTGTGACTCGAGTCACTCACTCTCGAGTCTCCAGTTTTTTGTTTTTTTTTAAACTTCCGCACTCCGCACACAAGGCCCACAGGCCGCAGCAGTCTGGGTCCAGGTCGTTCACCCTGGGTTTGTGGCCTGATTTCATTTTCACCGTAAATATTTCCAAAACTACAAAGAGAGGGTCATGGTACCAATTCGCAGGAAATTTCAAATTATGTTTCATGCAGGCTATGGAAATTATAATATGAACATACAGATTTAGGGTCAATCAGGATGGTTGGGTTTTAATTCTCCCCAAAACAAAATCGTCATCACTTTTACGGTGACATTGACAGTCTCGCTTCTAATTATTTATATAAAAAATCAAATGTATAGGCGTACAACATGCACGCCATTCAGTAACAGTAGTCTAAAAAAGATAAATACAATATATGCATAATTAATAGAATACATGCCCGACATATGCATGTTGAGAGTCTGATTTTCTTCTACACGAATACATACCTTGACAACAAAATCCTGTTGTATAAATGTAGGATATATGTATGATACATTGAACACATATCTGATATCCGCATGCTGTTACACCAATGTGGTGTTTTATAGGCTGAAGTATCCAGAACTGATCGATAGATGTATCAAATATCAATCGAGTTGACGTAATTATCACAGCGAAATAGAGCAATGGGTACTATGACCAGGGACCGTGAAGATATACTGTATGAGCTCATAACTGCGTGCATTGAACTCGGCATTGATGCAACTGCCGTTCCAAGCAGCGATCGCCTTATACATGCTGGCCCTGAGAATACTGAGGTAAGCAGGTCTCAAGGCAATAGCATATGACATCGCTCGTCAAGATAAACGTACTCTCCATATCGACGAGATATTCAAGTTGCTTCTCCTCATACGCTTCCTATCCCTTCGTATAATCAGCATAATATATTTGTGCTGAACATATTCCTCCCTATCCTTTCATACAGGAAATTAAAACTCTTATGCTAAACTCAGAATTATCATTGATCAGATAAATTTTATATTAGCATTGGACTCACATTTCCATCCACCTACGCAACAGACAATTAGCTCACAAACAGTCCACGGGATCACAAGGCCCATCAGGCAGAGTAAGTATTGCTTTTCAATCATGCTCTCGTCTACTATCTTACTTTGCTTGAAATGGACGGATGTATTCCGGATTTGTAGATATATTCAATGCTGCGATGCATTGTTTTTGTTTGCATTTAACATTTGATTCTATTGATGAACATATGTTTCGTGATTGTCTACAGATATTATGTGATAATTGATATATAGCTTCCTAGTCACTGTATACGAATTATGTCTTGTGAAATTCGACAGATTGTTTTTCCCATTCGTCGCACCAGTCTTGATGTGTGCGTAGTGTTTTCAACCTCGAGAAGCACCTAAACGCTTAACAAGTGTTTACCTTGGGCGTGTGTGTAGAGGTTCGAGACGTAAAGCATTTCACTATTGTAGAGATCTCAGCCTCTCTATTACTCAATCTGCACAGGCAAAAGACTTGCACGTGCTGGCATAATAAAATCTATATACACCACCACATCGGCAGCTGATAGAGCAACTCTGCAGGTATGTGAGCTTTTTTGTTCTGGGTGTGTACACGCCCCAAACCACAGATACATAGAAAACTGGTTAGATGACAGTACATGGCCCAACTATATATACTATGTGTGTGAGCATTATCTTATCTAGGACTATACACATATACAAATATATAGATATATAGATATATATATAACTCATATATATGTATATATATACATGATATATAGATATATATAAATATGTCTATA